>NC_045152.1:28697586-28700086 GCF_900700415.2 Clupea harengus | reverse complement strand
GTGAAGTGTTACACTCTCCCCCGTGTCTCCATAGAATTCCTCCTCCATCCCGTATATACCTGGTACTATCTCACAGAGCGGCACTGCTTTTGGCTTAATGTGATTATCGCTGCGAAACTTGATCTTATCGCTGGGTAAGTGCTTGGGCGTCCCCTGAGAAATGGCCTTATTTGACAAAGGCGGCGGGACTGCCCGTATATCACTTAAGAGCCCACACCCAAGAGTGCACGGGGCGAGACAGAGCATTACCCATAATTCATTTCATGCTATCTAAGCCGTGAGCATTCGCGAGCTGTAGTACAGTCGTTCGGGCCTTTTTGCTTGCCAGCGGTCTTCTTTGGCCCGCCGCCTGGCTCGGTTGTTGTGGGGTTCAGAGGCGATTCATCAGCACCTGCACTCCTCCTTTTCTTCCCTCCCTCCCTCCCCACCTCCCTCCGTTTTGGGGGAGTCACAGAGCATCGCTGCTTATGCTCACCGCACACTGTTCTGTCTTATCAGCTCATCTCGCGAAGGTGGAATATCAGCCGAGTGATTTGTGGCCGAGAACGTTCAGGGGGACCCTGAGAGGACGGAGAGAACAGTTTTTGATTCAGCAATAACCCTCTAATACTCTTCGTAAATTAAGATGGTATGCAAGCCAAGCAAGCAGACCGCAGACCGCAGTCCACACATCCCGGTCTCGGTTGGGTACTGGAGCAGCTGACTCCGGCCCTGACCCGGCGCAGACCCTGCCGATCCAGGCCATGTATGTACAAGAGCCAGCTGCAACCTGGGAGTAAAATGTCTGACCAGACTGGCTGAATTGCCACCATGAAAAACTACTCAATTACTCCAAATCACCAGCGCCGCGGATTTGGTTACAAAGGCCCAGAGAGCAGCGGTTTCGCTTTGGGCACGGCCGCATGTTTATGTTGCGTTTTTTTTTTTTGGTCAGGTTCCCGCTGATAAAGGCCTCATGGTTTGGGATCCGCTCCCAGCTCCCTGCTCGAGAGTCTCCTTAATGAACACGGAGGTCGGGGTAATTTATGAGTGTTTTGAAGTGAAATGGTGTAGCCCTGATGCCTGTTGATTTAACGTGGGCAGAGGGAGAGGAGGGGCAGGCTAGGGAGGCCCGGTTTCAGGGCTGGGAAGTTCACCCTGGGCCCACGAAGGACGACAGGTCGTAATTGTGTGATATTTATGGGCACGGCTGCATGCTTGAGTAATGGACAGTTTTTTAGGATGTAAGGAATCTTTCGTAAAGGAGTCTTTTTTGAGGCAGTTATTAAAAACAGATTTATGCATGCGAGGCAACCAGGGGTATTCCTTTCCTTCTCTTTGATTTGCTCAGGCCTCTATCTCTCTCTCTCCCTCTCTGTCTCACTCCTCTCTCTTCTCTGTCTTTTCCCCTCTTTTTTTCTTACTCGCATAGCTTCCAAATAAATTCCTGGGCCCCTTAAAATGTACCACTACCTCTAGGCGAATCTTCCCGCATCAACGCTACTGCAAGTGAAAAGGATACAATGGTCCCATTTTAGAGGCTGTGAAGCCAGTCCAGCTGAGAGAAAGATTAAATGCAGCCCTTGTTTGGGGACCCCGCTTGCAAATAATCTTTTACGAGGCCCTGTGGGTTCGCCGCGGAGCTCCGGGCCCCTCTCCACACTCCAGCGTATTTATTTCGCTGCTTTTATGCACGCTTTTTGGTGAAGAAGACGACACGCAGAAAGAGGGATAAATCATGGGGAAGTCTTCCCTTTCAGGACGGCTCGTAACTCGCAGGGATGACGGCTTTATAAGGCTGCTGGTGAGCTCGGGACGGGAGCACTCTGGCAATGCTTGTGTGGCTTTTACGAGCCGACCTACGTGAAAAAAAAACCTGAATTGTTCCTGAGGGAAACCAAGACTCAATGAGTGGAGGAGAATATTTTTAAATGAACTTATAATACATAAACATACACACACACACACACACACACACACACACACACACACACACACACACACACACACACACACACACACACACACATGTACGAACACACACACAACTACACAGACATTCTCTTTCTCAGTGTTTCTCTGAATGTAATGCTTTCCTCCCATTGTCAGGAAACCATCCTCCACCTTTTCTGCCACCGATGCTCCCTTGCAGGGACACCAGGACAACAGGGGACCCCCCAGTGGGAGCAGTTGTCACAAGGCTTTTTTTTTTACAAACAGAGACCCAGGCTTCACTTCCTGGGCCTTGTACTCACGGCTCTGCTGCAGCCTGTCACTCTGTGGGGGGGGGGGGGACCCCTTCAAAGGCTCTGGCAGAGAACAGAGAAGGGGGTGACACAGGGGGGGACGTTTATCTTGCCGCAGTGTCCATAGGTCTCTTTCATGTTAAACAGCACCTCCAGCCTCACCCAGCACAGGTTAGCGAAAGCTGAAAAGCTGAGGTTGAGGAAGGACTGTGGGGTGGGGGGGGGGTTACTTAGACGTGGGGAGGTCTGCAGGTGCTTTCCTGCAAATGAACTCT
>NC_045152.1:28657586-28677586 GCF_900700415.2 Clupea harengus | reverse complement strand
AAAAAAAATCGTACAATTGGAACCTTATCTTATTATCTTACTTAGCCTACTTTAACGTAGTTTAATGGACTGCTTATTTGCCGTCTTAGTTTTGAGTTTATAAACACATTTTCTTTCCATTTTAGGTCACTTAGATGCTAGCTCATTATGTGCACCAACTGCCACCCAACCCTCACGTTAAAAGAATAAAACTCAGCCTACCTTACAAAAAAGAAAAAGATTGACTCTCCTGGTCCCTATTGCTTCAAACTCCCTGAAAACCCTCTACGTTTTGATTTATTAGAGCCAAACCTATTATTTTTGCTAACGTCTCATGTCATATTGTTCTTCAGTTATGTCTCAAGCAGCTGAATGACTTTCTACCAAAACAGTTGAGACAGGCATCGTTAGTAGACCATAAATGATATTGTGAATGTTTGGGTACATGTTCACTGTCTCTCTTAGGATGGTGCATATTCCTCTGATTCTAAGGAAATAAAATCATTGTCTTGAGTGTGAACCTGGATGTGTTCATGGCATAAAGAACCAGACTCATCCGCTCTAGTAGGCTGCCACTGGGCCTGTCTGCTCTTCTCTTCTTGAGACAGAGGAATGGCATTAGGTTAAACATCTCAGGCAGCCTGTTCTTAAGGCTGGTGGCTGTTCTGACATCAAGTGAATTTTACTCTACAGCAATGAGATTCGTAAGATTCAGCGCTCTCTCTCTCTCTCTCTCTCTCTCTCTCTCTCTCTATCTCTCATGCACACACACACACACACACACACACACACACACAGACACACACACACTCACACACTCCATATTGCCATGTATAATCACATTCAGTTTGACTTCTGAATTATGATCCATTAGGCCTGCTCTGCTCATTCAGTCCCCCAACCCTTAACCCTCCGCCCCCGCCCCCGCCCCCCGCCCCCGCCCCCCTACCCCAACCTCTGTAACCCTCTCGCCTTTCCTTCTGTGATCAGAGTGCGGACGGCTGGGGGGAAAAAAAGAAATAAGAAGAACGACCTTTAATGAAGAATTAGACTGGGGCTCCTCTGAATCCATCAGCCCCTGTCAGACACCTTAACCGAATGATGAATACTATCCTTTTTACTCACCGATAAAAGGGACTATCAGCTGCGATGTAAAATTGTCGAAGTTTAATTACGTTTTCAGTGGCAAAGCGAGAAGTTTTGTCAGGCACCGCTCCCATCACAGGCGTCAGAGTCACGCTGGAGAACATTTGAACTGCTAGCGGAATGGGCTCTGATGACTGGGGAAGACTGTGATGAGGAACTGAACTTGGGTTTGAGCACACACACACGCACACACACACACACACACACACACACACACACACACACACACACACACACACACACACACACATACACACACAGCGCACATACACACATGCACACACACACACATGCACACACACACACACACAGCGCACATACACACATGCACACACACACACACGCACACACACACGCACACACACACGCACACACACACACACACACACACACACACATACACACATACATACACACAGCGCACATACACACATGCACAAAAAAAACACACACACACACACACACAGACACACAGTGCACATTTTTACACAGCCACACACACACACACACATACACACATACATACACACACACACACACACACACACACACACACACACACACACACACACACACACACACACATAAAATTGCTGTGTGGATGCCATGAGGGCATGAAAAACTTGCTAACTGACTGAGAGCGACAGGCCGGGTCAGCTTAGTGGTGAAACAGTCCCCTTGAGGCTGGACTCCAGACCATGAGGGAGACAGACAGTGGTTTCAGGTTTGGACAGTTTCACTAGACTTTCAGCCAAGGAGCCATGTGTTCCTAAAAAGTGTGGCAATGTTTAACAACTACAAGTACAAGCAGAAACATCCAGCTTTCTACCACAGTTTTTGGAGTTTGTGTGAACTGATATTGTTTTGTTTGTTTGTTTGTTTGTATGTTTGTGTGTGTGCGTGCCTGTGTGTGTGTTGGCTCTGCTGTACTATGGACCTGGCGTGACATCAGGTAGTCTGCTGAAAGAAGAAGTCCACACACATAGGGCAACACCGACCTGCTGTCTGTGTATCTTTGCGGGTGAATGTGTGTGTATTTGTCCACATGTGCAGTTTTGTGGGTTGGTGTGTGCATGAGTGTGTATACATGAATTTGAGTGTGGGTGAATCTGTGCATCCATGTTTGTGTGTGCTGTATTTATTTACATGTGTGTGTGTGTGTGTTAGGTGAAAATTCACTCAATGTACCTACCTCGGGACAGTGTGTGTGTGTGTGTGTGTGTGTGTGTGTGTGTGTGTGTGCGTGTACGTGTACGTGTACGTGTACGTGTACGTGTACGTGTACGTGTGCGTATGCGTGTGTATGTGTATGTGTGTGTGCGTGCGTATGGGCGTGTGCGTGTGTGTGTGTGTGTGTGTGTGTGTATGTGAATGCGTATGTGTGTGTGTGTGCGTGTGTGTGTGTGTGTGTGTGTGTGTGTGTGTGTGTGTGTGTGTGCATACATGTATTTGCATCTGCATCTGTGCATCTGTCTCAGCAGATTTGGAAATAATGAACGCTCCCAGCTCCCGGTCAGAAAAGCCCTCCGCTGGCACAGACAGTAGTCACACTGCTTGTTCTGAGTTCTGCTCTGGTTTGGATCACACTCACTTTAGCCCAACTAGGTCGATGAAGTCACTCCCCTCCTCAGCATCTCCCTTTCTCTTCCCCCACACAATCATGCACCCCTCCCCTGCTCCTCCTCCTCCTCCTCCTCCTCCTCCTCCTCCTCCTCTCATCTCCTCTCTTCCCCGCTCTCCGTATGCTGTGGAAGCGTCTTATTTCCTAATTAGTCATCTGCTGGGATTGTTTGTGTTAAATCATTCTTGCGTCTTAATGAGCCCGTAACATGACAGCATTTAAATGCAGCAGCGTGTACCATGTCCCCATTCTATCTCCAACACTTACAAGGCGGGCTTACAGTCCTATACAGCAACCCCATTCTCATTCTCACCCCCCCCCCCCTTCCCCTCTTTTCTTTTTCTCTTTCTCTCTACATCTTTGTTTTTACTCTTTTACTTTCCCTCTCTCTCTCTCTCTCTCTCTCACTCTCTCTCTCTCTCTCTCTCTCTCTCTCTCTATCTCTCTCTGTCTCTCTCTCTCTCTCTCTATCTCTCTCTCTCTATCTCTCTCTCTCTCTCTCTCTCACTTTCCCTCTCTCTCTCTCTCTCTCTCTCTCTCTCTTTCTCTCTCTCCCTCTCTCTGAAGCAGACCTGTGTTCTGCTTCTCCTAGCTGCCTCTGGTCAAATCTGTCTCTTTTCACATTTCTCCCTGCTAGCCTATCTATACTTTACATCTGTCTTGTTCCCTTTGTAACGTCTGTCTCATTTTACTCGTCTCCAGCATAAAGCATCTGTCTTTTTCTCGCTCTCTCTCTCTCTCTCTCTCTCTCTCTCTCGCTCATTCTTGCTCTCCATTTTTACATTTCAAATGATCTTTAACCTACAGTTTCGCTGAGCCGGACTTGGGAAGCACTCTGTCATTCTCTCTCCGTTTACATTTTTACGTATACTCTCATCCATCTCTCTCTGGCTCTGCGATCCATCTCTCTCCCTCTCTCTCGCGCGCTATCTCTTTCTTTATCTCTCACATCACTCCATTCATCACTCTCTCCCTGCGGAGCCACTGCCTTTCTTGTTCTCCTTCAGGCCTTCACTTCTTCCTCTGTCCCTCAGTTTCTTCTGAGCTCTGTGACATAAATGCTGGTGTCCTCAGTCCACTGTAATCCACATGTGATTCTCCATGTCATGTGACTCCACACATCTCCCATACACAACAACACCACCTCCTCTCCTCGCTTGACCCACATCCATGAACCACACCTGATTCATATTGGAGGCCTTCACTGATGTTGATCCAATTGCAGCTGCATCACAAGCTATCCGGTGTGAAAGTCCAACTGAGACCATAGATCACGTCTCTGCTTATACTAGGCTCTGGACCAGCCTTTAGACTGGGTTCTTGCCCTCACCCTGACAGTATGTTTCTGAATGTCACTCGTTTCATGCACATTTGGCCACTCTTTTGCTTTCAAATTTGGAATTTGGAATGCTCGGAAAAATAACTGCTGAACTCCTTCACTCTTCCAAACGTCCCCTCACCCACCCACTCACTCACTGACTGTGTAGAAAAATCTATTGAGATCACTATGTAGGGAATCAGACCAGAGATCTCCAAAACATTCCATGAAGGTAACTTAGCAACGCTGTAACACTAACATGGAAAAAAGAACAGCTTATCTTCAGTAGAATGAGTTAAATCCCATAACAAGGCAACAAATGTTTTCTTGATTTCCCTTTACTGTACACAATATCAGATAACCTACACGAAGTATAATAAGAAGTTCGAGGCTGTTCGAGGGGCTGATTCACAATATAGTTAACTGTGTAGTGGGTGAGTAGACATTTTGAACAGAGATTCAGTGTCCACAATGCCATTCTCCAATCCATCTTCTCATGTAGTTGCAGGATACTTGCGACATGTGATGATGTTTGTGTGTTGATGTGTCTGTCTCGATGTAGCACATGTGACTGTGTGTGTGTGTGTGTGTGTGTGTGTATGTGTGCATGCGTGACTGTGTTTATGCATGTGTGTGTTTGTGTGTGTGTGTGTGTGTGTGTGTGTGTGTGTGTGTGTGTGTGTGTGTGTGTGTGTGTGTGCATGCGTGACTGTGTTTATGCATGTGTGTGTGTGTGTGTTTGTATGCATGTGCATGCTCAAGTATTCAGTACCTCAGGCCCAGTTCAGGCTGTTGAATCTCAGTCTGTCTGCTGCGTGAGCCCAAACCCCCAGCCCACCCCAGGCTACTGAGGACAAATGGAGAGGCTCCAGGCTGACAGGTTTACGGCCTGTGTTGAGTATCACAGGCCTGGCTGCAGCAGCATATGTTTGCCCCCAGACCTCCAGGGCAGCCTGGGACCTTATCTGACCACAGCAAAAGGCATGGCGATGGCGGGAATCAGTGAAGAACCTGGGGGCTTCTCAAAGGCAACACATGAAACTTTATCTAAGTATTTTAGTAATAGATGTTAATGAATGTATGAAGCAGGGGCCAACAGCACTTGACTCTTGTGTTCCAGGAACTGGTCCAACAGGTCATTGCATGAGAGGAACTGGATGGAAACATCAGATCTGAAAATAGATTGAATGAGTAATTGCAGCCTGTCACATTGATTGATTATGGTGCATTGATTATCCCAGATGGTTTTGGGGTTGCTTACTTCACTTTTGCAATGACTAGGTTACAGATGATAAGGCCAGATACGGCAAAGATGTTTCAAGTGTGTGTGTGTGCATGTGAGTATGAACTTGTGTGTGCATACTCACACACATGTGTGTGTTTGTGTGTGTGTGTGTGTGTGTGTTAGTGTGTGTGTGCGTTTGTGTGTGTGTGCGTGTGCGTGTGTGTGTGTGTGTGTGTTAGTGTGTGTGTGTGTGTGTGTGTGTGTGTGTTAGTGTGTGTGTGTGTGTGTGTGTATGTGTGTGTGTGTGTGTGTGTGAGTGTGTTAGTGTGTAATAGCTCAGGAGACAGCAGTCCGGCACCCATCTCCTCCGTTTCAGCTAACGCTAATGGCAGTGCTAAACCCACTCATAAATAAACCACTGTGCAAAGATCAGGGGTTTCCCCCTGTCTTTCTCTTTCTCCACACACACACACACACACACACACACACACACACACACACACACACACACACACACACACTGTACCGGCAAGGCCTCAGGTGACGGATGATGCAACGCTAAATCAAGCCTCCTTCAGACCAGGCCGCTTGCCTCGATGCTGAGATCGTGAATTATCCTGATGCATTGTTACGCCGAGTGCAACACGGCATCGCCATGTCTGCCAAATTACGCCAGAGCGATGGCTCCATCGCCCCTATTAATCATGCTAATATATAAACCTCACCTCATCATGACGCAGTTCCTCTCTCTTCTCTCTCTTTACAAAAAAAACCCCGGCAGAAAAACGAGGAACTCAAGAACACGGCTAACCCAGCCCTGTGCACCAGGCACGGCCTGGCCTTCGGGAAGTTCGGGAATTTTTTTTCTTTCTTTCCCTTTCCCAACCCTTAAACATTACATAGCCTATGTACATTTTGAATAGGTCGTCTTGGCTAAAGTGGCATGGCTGGTGCAACCTTGCAACCAGTCCGTTATCGAAACATGGAAAGAAAGAGCAAACCCAAGGCTGGCAGTGCAGAACAGAAGCACCAGAGACAAAGAAGAAGGCTTTGCAAAGTGTGAAAAAAGACCTGACTTATTAAAGCAGTCTGCTACACGTGATGGGGGAGAGGAGCGAAGAGGCAGAAGCATCAGAGAGGAAGCAGGACGCAGGTGCTGTGTCATGCAAAGTGCTGTGAACTAGCCAAATAAGCTAACTAAAGAACAAAATGTTTTTGTTGACCTTTAAACCTCCTGCAGGTTTGACCATTTCCAGGGTTTAACTAGTCAGTGAACAAGTGTAGAGAAGGCAACGTGACATAAAGTGCTCCAACATGAAGAAAGAACATTGGCTTTGTCTGACTGTAAATTGGTAAAATAAACTGTTAACTTGTTAAATTGAGGAACTATCCCTTTTATGAAATAATGATAATGGACAGCTTATATCTCTATAAGTATAATATGAGAATAAAGACTGTTGGAAGATGGAGCAGGAACCAGCAGGGATCCATTTAGAAGTGCACTATTGAATGATATAGGGGGACTGTTTACAAGAAATAAAACAAATAGAAATCCATTTAGAGGTGCACTATTGAATGATATTGGGTGACTGTTTACAAGAAATAAAACCAGCAGAGATTCATTTAGAGGTGCACTATTGAATGAATTTGGGTGACTGTTTACAAGAAATAGAACGAAGAGCAAAGTATGTTGAATAATACACCACATATGTGTTTGTCTATGAAAATGTTGGACTATTCATTCTGAATTTAATGAATACAGCACAACATTTGATGCTCAAGTCAGACAGTCCACATGATGTCTGTTTTATGAACCTGAACCTTGAGTCAAGATGGGGGAGGAAAGCCTTACTAAAGGAGGTTCATCGTTTTGCATATTATCCTAACACAAACAATACAAATTAATTCACGATTCGATGATCGATAAACATCTGTCAATTAGAATTTGGTTTATCAAATTGGAGCCACTCGACAGCAAATTCCCGGGCTGCTTTTTTGTTGCCAGCCTGCCCCTGCTGTGCACAGATGGGCAATCCCTTTCCCTCTCTTCCCTCTATCCCTTCATCAAAAAAAAAGAGAGAAAAAATCCTAGAAATATCCTGGCCAGGTATTGCCCATCAGTCCTGTCTGAAGACAAATGGTGAGCTGGCGTGCTTACATCTCTCTCTCTCTCTCTCTCTCTCTCTCTCTCTCCCCCCCCCTCTCTCACACTCTCATGTCCGCGGTATGTTCCTCTCTCCTCCGCTGGTCCAGTGGCAGTGCCAGCGATGGATCAGCCAAAGCTGCAGAAGCCAGATGGGCATCTCACTCAAGTGGGAGAGGACCATTGGTCAGTGCAGACAGGGCAGGTAGCGCTGAGCTGAGCTGTGCTGTGCTGTGCTGTGCTGTGCTGCGCTGAGCTACGCTCACTAACACATACCCCCCCCCCCCAGCCTCACGGGGCCACACCGCAATTAATGAGAGCAATTACTGCTCTTTCAATAACTCAACAAATTACATGAGAAATTCTCATATGCATTCATGCACGATGCTGTAGCTGGGGTCTATTGCTGTTTTATGTCCTAAAACAATATTTACTGAACAGCCATGCATTGACTTCACTTACATTATGTGCACATATAGGCATACATAAATTATTCTGTCATCTCTGAATGTGGTTGCACAATAATAAATGTCTTCATATTGGGTTTGTTTTTTTAAAGGAAACTACCACAACTGCTATAATGTGACTTGATTTCTGTTGGTATTTCTCTTTAATTGCTGCCTAGGTAAAGTAAGTAGCATGGAATGGGTATGTGTCCTCACAAGTCACTGTGCACACACTCAAGATATTTATGGGCTAGCGGCGGTCCTTCTGATGAAGATTAATAGAACACAAGGGATTTGCTGGATATTTGTGACTTCTGTTATTCCTTTCCTTCACTCCCACCTCCCATCTCTCCCCCTCCGTGTGTGTGTGTGTGTGTTTGTTTTGGTGAGTTGCGTAGTCATGTGAAGTTTTGGTTTGCATGTGTGTGTCTCTCTGTGTGTGTGTAAAGAGTGTGTGTGTGTGTGTGTGTGTGTGTGTGTGTGTGTGTGTGTGTGTGTGTGTGTGTGTGTGTGCACATCTGAGTGAGTGAGTGTTTGTACCACTCTCTCCGCCTGCCGTGTCAGCGCCGTGTTTTCCTGGGCCTCGTAAATCTGGTCTCTCTGTTCCCCTGAAAGAGTGCAGTGGAGCCGCCAGTCACCTTACACACTGCACTGCCCCCTAATGGCCAGAGTAGGACACAGCATCTCCCTCTGCACATCCCCCTCCTCGTAACCTCTGAATACCCCAATGCTATGGGCTCAGACACACACACACACACACACACACTCTCTCTCTCTCTCTCTCTCTCTCTCTCTCTCTCTTTTGTATTTACCCCCACCCACCAACATATTCTCTCTCCCTTTCTTTCTCTCTCACACACAAACATTGACACTATTTCTCTCTCTCTCTCTCTCTCTCTCTCTGTCTTTCAAAAACAAACACACACACACACACACACACACACACACACACACACACACACATAGTTACACAATCTCGCTCCTCATATACTCACACATACACACACCCTGGCCTGCACCTGTGTGTAATGTGCAATCTGAGATGACAGCATTGACGGCGCCATTTAAACGCACATGACCCAAATTTGATCTATTCAAATGTCTTCTTGTATCACACTTTGGACGGAGCCACAATCTTACACCTGGGTTTCAAAGGTAAAACACTACAATGATCATAAGTGTATTATTATCATTGCTGTTATTATTATTATTATTACAACCAAAAAGAACAGGGAGAAAATGCTAATTGTAACCATGGGCCATTTTAGCACTTGGTGTGTCATGGCTTGCTTTAGACTGTAATATGTGTCTATTCTACTTGTAAAATGAACCAGTGTTTTAAGTATTAGTATTAAATCCAATTATCAGATACTATCAAATTATAGTATTGTGAGTGTTGCACTAGTTTGGATGAAATCTTCTTTTTAAAGCCAAAGACGTGGCTTAAACTTGTATTTGCCAATAGCATGGCTATTCTGCTGAGTATTTTGTCTGAGTGAGAGGTAAGCAAACACAGAGAATCCTCCTCTGAGTGCAGTTGTGTTTGTGTGTGTCAGTCTGTGTTCAGTATATATTTGCCTACGTACCAAGGCAGTGAATGCACCAGAATTTTCCTGAGAGGAATTCTCGGTGGAGTAAACAGCAGGCCACATGCTTTAGGTCAGAGAGTTCGCGTGGAGTAATGTGCATATCCAAGATGGCTGCCTGTCCTCATATCTCTCGTTTTCACCACCAAGCACGCTTGATGGTGGCATTCAATCAATATCCCTTCTCTCTCTCTCCCCCTTTCTCTCTCTCTCTAAGTCTCCCTCCTCTCTCTCTCCCTCTATCTCTCTCTGATCTGAAGCAGGCGTGTTGAAAGTTGTTAGGCAGAGACTCCATTTACCGATAGTTAGACCGATAGATAGTTACATTCACCAGGGCCAAAACTCAGTTGACATCGCTCAGGGGTCCTGCTGCCCCTTGGATAACGAAACGGCTGTCCAGGAATAAGCCTGAAAGCATTTTTCTCCACTCTATAACCTCCTCCCCAACCACACTCCACACCACACCCCCCCCTGCTCGGCCGTGGAGCTTAGAGTCATGGGGCTTCTCTACCCCCCCCCCACCCCCCCCCCCCCCCCATGAGCTTACAGTATGGGCTTCCTGCCACCCTCACGTCACATATCTCAGAGAGCTGTGAAGCGCTGCATGGGGAGTGTGTCTCTGCAGAGACAGGGAAAATGGGTCAGGTGTGATGGAGTGCCGAGTGGGAGAGAGACGGAGGGGGAGAGCGAGAGGAAGAGGGAGAGGGAGATGTTGTGCGTTGCCGGGGCAGAGAGAGGCACGGACATGACAGGAAGTGGGGGGGTGGACACCGTGCCCCTCCGGTAAGGGTCAAGGCGCAATCTATTCAAATATGGAAACAGCGTGAACAAAATGGAGTAGTTTGGCTACATCGCAGTTGACACCGCCCTTTGAAATCGAAAAAGAAGAATCGACTATAAGATGTTTTAGATACTCCGGAGGCCCTTCGTGAGGAAACATCTGTTCAAAAGAAATGATCATCACTTCCAACCTATTATTGTGTAACTGTGGAATGCCATGTTCACGTTAGAGAGTATGGGAAACCAGGCCTCTGAGTTCCCACGGGCCACTGTACGCGTGTTTGAGCTTGTTATGTTGAGGCGTTAAACAACGGCATATATGGAGAACAGTCAGGGAGCCTTACATCCATACTATGTGGCTCTCTCACTGAACTGTGCTAGTTTGGTGGTAATGGAGCTCAAGCAACAGACTGGATACAGCCAGTCCAGCATCAGTGCAACATAAACCCCTATTGAAACACAGTGGCACTCTATCACTGTGGAGGAATTTATTTTACAATAATACCAAACCGGCTATACATCATCCCAATTCATTACGTTGCTACCTAGCAAGCAGGTCAATAGTAGGACAAACAATATTAATATGCATTGCTGATACACTACATGCTTACTAGCTTCCACAATGTTCAATAACACTTACCATCTGGCAATATAACAAACATTAGTTGTCTATGGCAGTCAATTAAACTGTTCAGCAGCCATTTATGCAGAATAATGTTTCTCCGATTCTGCGTTTACAGGAGCACCTGAGGACCAGTGGATGGACCACTCATGATGGAGCCCCAGCGCTTGCTCACACTGGCAGGTGTAGTGAAGGGGAGCCCTTGGGGAGACTCCTGCTCTGGAGCATCAAACACACACACACACACACACACACACACACACACAGACACACACACAGACACACACATACATACACACACACACACACACACACATACATACACACACACACACACACACACACACACACACACATACACACACATGTGCACGTGCATGCTCTCTTATATGCTTGCATGAACAGATAAACACATGCAGATAATCAGGATTGTACACACACACACACACACACACACACACACACACACACACACACACACACACACCACACACACATACCTATCCAAGACCACACCCCATTCCCTCACTGTTACCAAATCAACATCATGGCATTAATTAAGCCCTCTGTCAACACCAGCTGCCCACTCGACTTTCCTAACTACTCTTGCATGCATGATACAGATGACAGGGAGAGAAAATTAATGTGTGAGCCTTTCACACTCAGGTGACAGCACCCAAAACTGAATGGCATTTCTCCCTCCGGCCTGCCTGAGCGAGTGTGTGTGTTTGTGTGTGTGTGTGTGTGTGCCGGTGCTCACGTACACAAACACACCTCAGTCAGCCTTTTGTTCCTTCTTCTCCCCATTCATCTGAAGAGTTAGCTCTTGACTCTCTGCCACCGCTCAGATCTCCCTGTGTAACCAAGGCGTGTCATAAAAACAAACAAAAAATCATTCATTTTTTAAATCTCAAGTTTGTTTTCTCTTCTTTCTTTGACCGCCCCCCCCCCCCCCACACACACACACACACACTCACACACTCACACACACCACGGCAGCCATGTGTTTTCCTTCATTCACAATGTGTCTTTCAACTGTCAGATAATAATAGCCTCGAAGCGCTTGTTGACCTCCTGCAAAGCGAAACTGCATGGAAATGAAAGACAGAGAATGGAGGGCTTAGTCTGCACTGTCTGCCCCCAGTCGGCTCTGTTAGATCAGCCACGCCGGTGCCAATCAAAAGACTGCCGGAGTGACACCTGTAATTACCGCTACTGTAGAAATGGAGTTACGAAAGAGCCAGCCTGAAAGGACGGGCCCATTATTTGAGAAGGATTGGCAACTAATGACAGGTTATGAGGGAAACTCTGTAGTTTACATAAGATATTTTGATAACGCCTACAGTGCTGCTGCTGTCACAGTCATTTGTCACTCTCGGTTTGAGAAAGTGTGTCACAAAAGATTGAAAGGCTTTAGGAGAAGAAAAAAATATCCTGTGCTTTTCCAGTTACAGACAACTGTACACAGAAACGTCAACCTTCCACCAAATATTGCTGAGTGTCCGTGATGTCTGTGTACCACTTCCTAGAAAACTGTGCTAAAAAAACTTCTGGAAATTCTGGACATATTACAAGCAAACATAAACTGAGTTCATGTGATTACCCTAAGGTTGATTCAATTGTCAGCTCACACCAAACAAGTAACAGATCCAGACTAGTGACAATGAATATGCATTAAGTCAAATTTGTTTTCTATCACTTCCACTTGCTCGTCATGTCTGATACTGCAGACTAGCTGAATGCTAATGCTATATGTCATGTCTGTTACTGCAGACTAGCTGAATGCTAATGCTATATGTCATGTCTGATACTGCAGATTAGCTGAATGCTAATGCTATATGTCATGTCTGTTACTGCAGACTAGCTGAATGCTAATGCTATATGTCATGTCTGTAAGTCTGTTACTGGAGACTAGCTGAATGCTAATGCTATATGTTTTGTGTTTTTTACACATCAGTTTGCATTTCCATTACCAGTCACGTTGACTGTGAGCTAATATCTTAATAGACCTGTTACCATCTGGCGAGCTGCTCTTAATATTGATTGTTTAGCATTAGCAGTGAGTACAAAACAATTACACACGTCCACATCAGCACTCTCTCAATCATTAATAAAGGGGTAATGCATTTTTCAGTAGTACTTCGGGGGAATGACTTATGCACGACAAGCCCTCAGTCATTTATAAGAGTTTTGAAATCTTGCGGGGAGCGTGTCATCTGCCGCGAGCGTGGTGAAGCGATATCGTGAACTTCCTGTAGATCAAAGCCTGAGCAGCATTTCACATGTGTGAGTCATGACCAGAGTGATCCGTCAATATCATGGTGTGTAACTCCCCCACCCCGCCACCGACACACACACACACACACACACACACACACACACACACACACACACACACACACACACACCTACACATGCATACACATACATAGGCATCCCGCCAGTACTCATGCACTCTTCTGTACACCTCCAGACACTCCCTGACCCAAACCCAAACCCAAAGGCCGCACAGTGTGTATCAGAGAACCAAAGATGGCAAAGTGTGGCTTTGTTTTAGGGAATTTGGGAAACGTCCATGTTCAGGACAACCGTCTGAGTCTAGTCTAACTAAGGCTAAGCTCTCTTTCAACTGCAGAGAAAAGCTCTGGCCGTGTACTAAACTCACTGTAGTAAACTGTAGATGACTCACAGAAGCATTGTCCGTGGTGTAGTCAAATGGTAAAAGGATTGACCCAGAAAAGTTGAATGACACTGAATGACATTCTCATGCATGTCTAAATAAACCACCCTGATCTTAAGTCTGATCTGCTGTCTCTGTAAAATGCGGTGCTTTGTCAAACCCACACATGCAGCGGTGTCATAGCAGGGTGAGTCGACACTTTGGGAAAGGATGCCATTTGGTCTTTTATGACTTGGCAAGTGTGAGCTATTTGTCTTAGGTTTCGTCACCAAGCTGTGAACCAGTCTATGTTACAGTTGTAGATTTGGGCAGGTCAGGTTGGGGGCGTCAAGAAATGGGGTATTTGGAATTCAACTGCCCCATCACTTGGAAAGGAGGCGACGAGGCAGTTACGGTATATTCCGCCCATTTCATGTTATAGGTGTCGGTTTGGGCAGGTCGGGGAGGGGAGGTTGATGAGAAATGGGGTGCTTGGAATGTAACTGCCTAATCACTTGGAGAAGAAGTGCTTCATCACTAACGTCCAGGTAGAACTTCTGCATTGTGACTGACTTTGGAACCCAGTAGCTTAGAATCGAAGCCTTAGATCATGCACCAGAGCAGGGTCTGAACAGGTCAAGGACTAGAATAGAATAGAATAGAATAGAATAGAATAGAATGAGAATGGAATGGAATAGCATTAATGCTTGATTTGCCTAATGGAGAAAACTGTTTTTCTTTTTCAGTCTACATGGTCTTGTAGGGCACAATATCTGGGTTGTCATTTTAATCAAATACATCAACGGAAACTCCAGTGACGAAAGAGCCATTAAGTGACCTGATCTCCCTGTCAGAGCTTTGTGGATATGTGCGACCATTGCATCAGGTCTGAGCTGCCACTGTGGAAACAGAAAATAAAGAAAGAAAAAATAGACACACAGTACATGTTCACGAGGAGAAAAAAAAAAAGGAGTGTTTGCCGAAGACATGGGAAAGTCTGGGAAACTGTCTCCAGAGCTAAATTTAACCTGCAGTATGGGATTCTCTCTCTACCTCTCTCTACCCCCCTCTCTCTCTCACTCTCTGTCTATCTCTCTCTCTCTCTCTCTCTCTCTCTCTCTCTCTCTCTCAGAGCATTCATCTTTTTCATTTTTTAGTGTTACCATGAGTATCTGTCTCTGTCTCTGTCTCTCTCCCTGGCGCTATCTGTCTTCTTCATGCCTTGGTGTTACTATTATTTTCTCTGCCTCTCTTTCTTGTTATCTCTCTCCATCTCTATGTCTCTGTCTCTCTCTCTCCTCGTTCTGTATGTGTGTGTGTGTGTGTGTGTGTGTGTGTGTGTGTCCCTCTCTCCTTCTCTCTATCATCCTCCTCGTGTTTAGTGTAACCTGGGGGCTGTAACTCTGGCCTGGCTGACAGGTAGGTCTTCTCTGGAGCGGTCTGTGGGAGACTAGTCATGCCCCTCCTTTCCCCCTCTCTCTTCTCTAGGGCTCATGGCTCATGGAGTGTGACACTCTGTCCCATACTGCCCCTAGTGGTCATTTCTAAAACACACCAAGCAGCTTCCCACAACGTGCTTGAGAGCAGTCCTGCACGCTGAGAGAACCCCTGAAAGGTTCAACTTATAATCATTCTGCGATTCTGTTTCTTTCAAGTGCAGTTTAAAGGAACATGTTGGTCATCAAATGATTGGCAAAGAACCGTTGAGGAACCATTAAGTGGTACTACAGAGGAACTCTTTCTTTGGAGACATTCCTTGTGGATCTTTGGGATGGTTTATCTGACAGAAACTGATCCAGAATATGCTCTTAGAACTTACAGATCACAATGTCCAGTCCAATCCCACCATCTGAGTGACGGTTCCCATGGTTCTCGAAGAGTTCAGTCGGGACACATTCCCCCTGTCCGAGCAGCGGCCATAATTAATCAGAGGGCTTCTGCGAGGGCTTCTTAAAGTGACAGTTTTCAAAATGGGTCCTAAATGTATATTTTTGATGATCGAGAAACCACTAACAACTGTGGAGCATAGCCTGGAGGCAAAACATGTATCTTGTGAAAGAGAATAGCCAAATATTTGTTCAGTTTGTGAGCAACGATCTGTTTTAGTTGATGTTTGTTTTTTTCCCAAAACTCATGCCCCTGAGACTTGAGAAGCTCATTTATTTGCTGAAATACTCACTCTGACAGAAGACGTGTGCTAAGCACTTCAGATATTTATGTGAGTCGCTTGAGTCAGGTGGGACGAAGAAGCAATTAAGAAACCTACCTTAAGAGTCTTGTTCCTTTTACAGAGACACACGGGTAGGCTACACAGTGCACAGTGTGTGTGTCTGAGAGTGCTTTTCTGTGTGTGTCCGTGCCTGTATGTGTGTGGGTACATCTGAGTATGCCGGTGTGTGTGGCATGTGTGTACATGTGAATATGTTCATGCCTGTATGTGTGTGTGGCTGTGTGTCTAAATATGTCTCTACCTTCCAAACCTCCCCGCTGAGGTGTACCCCGCACAACCCCCCCTCCACCCCCACCGCCAACCCCCCCGCCCCCTCACTGTCTGAGCTGTATGCCTGCGGTGGTGCCCTTTCCGGGGAAACGCGTGGAGCCCCCGAGACGAAGGATGACTTTGGGAACTGGGAGACGTTTGTTTATGCAGTCAGACATAATTCATTTCAGGGCTAATCAAGCGCCTGATAAGGGCTGAAGAATGGGAGCCGAACACGCTGATGGTATCGCGCCTTTCTACTGTTTGCCCAAAGCAATGCTGAAGGAAAGAGTGAGAGAGAGAGAGAGAGAGAGAGAGAGAGAGAGAAAAAAAGAAAAAGGAAAGAGAGAGAGAGAGAAGAAAAGAAGAGGGCGTGTTCTCTCTGTATCTGCTCTGAGGTAAGGGTCCTCAGAGCAGGAAAAATAAACAGGCACTTTAAGGGGAAGGTAGAAGTGACCTCTTTAGGTGCAGCTATCAGGCCACAGATGTATTAACCCTCTGCCTGTAGACCTTCAACCATTAGCATGAGATGGTTCATGTCTGTGTGTGAATGTTTGGGAGGGGCAGCTATGTACATAATGTGTCTATGAACTTAAAAGGGATTTACTAACACAGCCTGTGTACACTTGTTTGATCGCTACGCTGTAGATAAACATATTCGTATATGGACATTCTGCACACATGGCAACGCACCCAATATTCTAAATAGGCATGTACAATCATGCATGAAGAAGAGTACACACAGATTCATTAGAAGTTATACTGTTACACACACACACACACGCACACACACACACACACACACACACACACACACACACACACACACACACACACACACACACAGACACACACACACACACACACACACACAAAAAACACAAACACAGACAAAGTAATTAAATCCCAAAACAGCAAGTACACCCCCACACAATGTGGCACACACACACTTGTATATAGCTGACACACATCCAAAAAAACACTTACACCAACAATCAAGAAGCTTCACACACACACACACACCACACACACACACACACACACACACACAACACACACACACACACACACACACACACACACAACACACACACACACACACAAACCTCAGTGGTGGCCCGGTGCCCATTAGAATGCCACACAGTGCCCTGGCAGGGTGCCTGGCCAAAGATAAAAAGGTATTTAACCAGCAGAGGCTGTTAATTGATGGCAGTCATTACGCACGTCTTCCAATACACCGTTTTCCCTACAAAAAAAACCCCGAACTGATTAATTAAAAAAAGACGAACAGAAAAAAAAGACAGCGCAGAGGTGAACGCTACTTCAGGAAGCAGGGGGGGGGGGGGGGGGGGGGGATGGCTGGGCGGCTGGCGTTGTGGGAGAGAAATTGAGTTGGTTTAACTCGGAGTGACACCAGTAATTATTCAGTATGGGGTGCATTGGTGTTATGCTTCAGATAAGGGGATTGAGGAGGCAGGAGTTTGCACTCTCTCTCTCTCTCTCTCTCTCTCTCTCTCTCTCTTTCTCTCTCTCTCTTCTTAAGTATGGAGATTAGGACACAGGCACTGCACCACTGTCTGGCCTGACCCCAGTCTCTCGTTCTCTCTCTCTCTCTCACCTCTATGGTCAAGTGGCGTCTCCGGCGTTTCATCCCTCCTGTCCATGCCATCCAGTAACACTTTGATAAGAGCCTGTCAAACACGTTCACACATGGTCATACACACTCGGTCATACACACTCATACTGAACAATGGGCCACCACTGCTCACAGAGCAGATCTGGGTGGATGAATGTGTGTGTGTGTGTGTGTGTGTGTGTGTGTGTGCATGCACGTGTGCGTGCGTGGGTGCGTGTCGAGTGTATGCGCATATGTTTCGAAGAATAAGTGTGTGTGAGTCTGTGAGTGTGTGTGTGTGTGTGTGTGTGTTGTGAAACTATTTCTTCAGCTTATCATCTACTGTGACCTGCCGTCATTTGTCATGGCTATATGAGCGCAGAGGCACGCCTTAATGGCAGTGATGGCTGTTTCATTGACAAGTATACAATCACACAACCACTTCTGAGATAAAATGAGATAAAGGGAGTTCAATATTTAACAAAATAACAATATAAAAAGTATGATGTTATATAATATAATATGTTTAACTATGTTAAAATGAAACAAGAAAGGACCAAGGTAGTTACCAAGAATGAAAAGGCGGAGGAAAACATTGCCTCATCTCTTTATAAACTCCTTATCTGTATCTGTATCTGTAACTCTTTATGAGTGCCTACTTAGGATGGATAAATAAAACTGATAAGCATCCGCACCACAGCCTTCAGTATCGTCTAGAGGGTTTCACAGATTTATGTAACTTCATGTAACAACATTTCTCTTGTTTACTGTTGTCTTCGGCAATGAAGCGGTTAACCACCGAACAGACGAGGGCTGCTTGGTGGTCTTACACGCTGCACTGCCCCCCTCTGGTCAGATGTGGGTACTGCGCCTCAACACATGCAGTGTCTGTCACAGTAGCTCCCGCCTCATAGGCTGAAAGATTCCCAGCAACCAATGGTGAGTGCCGATGTCGTGTTTGACGGATGGCCAGTCGAATCTGGAGCTAATTGGAAGTGCTCCAGGAAGCTTGGTAGTGGAGGCTTCATCAGTGACTTCTGTGCAAGAGATCGGTTTTATTTATAGTTTGGCACTGACTCTGAGATTCGGTGCACGTGTTTCAGTGTATAAACATGCCCAAACTCAAGCATTTACAGAGCACATGTGCACACTCAGAAACTAAATACTAATACTGTTAGTAGGCTTTTGTGTGGACGTGGGTATTATTTCCCATCTGCAGTAATAACTCCATTGGATTATGTGAGTGTGTAACTGAACTGATTGAACTTTTTGAAATGTGCAAATCGTAACGTACAACATGGGGGGGGGGGGGGGGTAGTCCAAGTATGTGGTTTAGTGACAAACCTGGTTAAGTTAACTCAGAGTAAGTGGTAAACCTCCTAATAGAAGAGCTTCATTCTCCTAGCAAAACAAAGCCATAGGGCTCTTCTGGTAAGAAGTTAACTTACCCAAGTTTGTCACTAAACCACATACTTGGAATACGACTCTGGTTATTGCTTGTGGTGTTGTTAATATATATGTCTACAGCCTTGGAATGTGTGTGTGTGTGTCACCTAAGTATGCATTGGGGGTTATTGCCATGTGTGCTTGTTTGCATAGGTGCCTGCATGTGTGTGTGTGTGTGTTTGTTCATGTGTATGTATGACTTTGTGTATTTTTGCAATGATATGTTTGCAGAAGTTTATATATCTGTGGGTAGAAGAGCAGGCTTTGTGCATATGCGCATGGTATAGGGTGTATGTACATTTTGTGGTTTTAATATGAAGTGTATTTTATGTGTGTGTCGTAATTTGTGTATGTGCATACGTTTGTGGTTCTGTGTATATGTTGCAGTTTTGTGTGTGTGTGTGTGAGTGTGTGTGTGTGTGTGTGTGTGTGTGTGTGTGTGTGTGTGTGTGTTTGTTAAGGTGAAAGCCTGGGGGTCTCTGTTGTTTAGCGGTGACTCAGCTCGTTGGAATCGGGCGGGGCTGGTTTGCCTAACCCCACATTGCTCTGTGATTGGCAGCTGAATCGGACTGCGGGGCACTCCCCCCCCCTCCCCATAGTGTTTGCTCTCCTCTGTCCCTCCCACCCTCCATCAGTGGACGTCTTCAAATAAGTACACATAAGCCACGGTACCTTTGAGTATTTGTGCGTACTTTTGTGTGTGTTTGTGTGTGCTGGTGCGCGTGCGTGTGCGTGTGCATGTACGTGTGCGCTTGCGAGTGGGTGTGTGTGTTTGTGTGTATGCATGTTTGAATATGCGTTTATGTGTGTAGGAGAGAGGAAAAGACATCACCGGAATCCTCTAGCGTTCATGTTTAGATCATGTCTCTTATATTGGTTTGTTTTGTATGTCATTTCTTTTAACCGTTGCAGGAAAGGTTAGGTGACCAGCAACA
>NC_045152.1:28637586-28645086 GCF_900700415.2 Clupea harengus | reverse complement strand
TGTGTGTGTGTGTGTGTATGTGGATATGTATATAAGTATTTGTTTGTTCTACGTGTGTTCGTGTGTATATCTGCATGTGTGCATATGTGTTTGTGCATTTCTGTCTGTGTGTGTGTGTAGGGTGTGTGTGTGTGTATATGTGTGTGTGTGTGTGTGTGTGTGTGTGTGTGTATGTGTGTGTGTGTGTGTGTGTGCGTGTGTGTGGTTGTGTGTGTGTGTGTGTGTGTGTGTGTGTGTGTGTGTGTGTGTGGTTGTGTGTGGTTGTGTGTGTATGTGTGCGTGCGCGTGTTTGGGCAGAGCGAGAGCGAGCCAGCCAGCCAGCCAGCGTCTCTATCTGCATGCTTTATCCTGCTAATAGTGAGCCTGTCGTCTCCAGTGAGCTGAGTGACACCAGATTTGTAATCGGCGACAGGAACAGATGGAGCCGCCATTGTGGCTCCAGCCCCCCCCCCCCCCCCCCAACCGATCTCGCCCACCCCCCACCACCACACACACTCGTGCTTATGGAAATGTGAACTGAGTTTCACCCGACGCACACACTGGTGACCTGACTGTGCACTGGGGAGTGTGCACAGACAGACACACACACGTGCACACACACACACATGCAAGCATGCTAATACGCACACAAGTCACATACCCACCTACACTGTAAGCCTCAACCACACTTTTTTTAAATCTGTGTAGACATAGATAACTGTCTGAGGTTCGTGGAGAGAAGTGGTGTGTTTTATTGAATTTGGTTGCTTGTTGCGTGTCTATGTGGCTCTTGGTGTGTGTATGAGAGCGTGTGTGTATGTGTGTGTGTGTGTGTGTATGTGTGTGTATGTGTGTGTGTGTGTAGCTGGTTGATGGCACACACTAAAGACTGAAGAAAGATGAGTGTGATTAGGGGCGTGGAGTGTTTGAGTTTGCGAAGGGGGAGTAGGGGGTAAATTGGGTTTGGTGGGGGGTAGTAGTGGATCGTCTTCCAGCTTTTGCCCCCTGCCTCACAGCGGCAGGTCAAGTTTACCATCCGTCTCTTGGGAGATGGAGAAACGGTGTGTTTGTTTTGTGCAAGGCGGAAGGAGAGGGAAGGTATGGGAGTGTGTGTGTGTGTGTGTGTGTGTGTGTGTGTGTGTGTGTGTGTGTGTGTGTGTGTGTGTGTAGATAGGTCGGAGTAGATCTGGGTGATATTGGAAGTGACCTTACACTGGCGGGTTCTCTGGGTGCAGTGATGACTGACCCTGAGGCTGTCTGAAAGAAGCTTCTGGAAGCTTTTGCTGGGAGTGTGTGTGTGTGTGTGTGTGTGTGTGTGTGTGTGTGTGTGTGTGTGTGTGTGTCTGTGTGTGTGTGTCTGTGTGTGTGTGTGTGTGTGTGTGTGTGTGTGTGTGTGTGTGTGTTTGTGTTTAGGTGCTGATGTGGTAGCCTCTATACCCCTCTCCCTCCAGTGGCAGGAAAGAGGGACTGCTACAAAAATGAAAGAAGAGTATCTGTGTGTGTGATAGTGGTGGTGTGTGTCTGTGTTTGACAGTGGTGGTGTGTGTCTGTGTCTGTGTGTGTGTGAGAGAGAGACAGACAGAAAGAAACAGAAACAGAAACAGAAACAGAAACAGAAACAGACAGACATGATGATGATGTGTTGTGTTTTGATGACTGAGAAGTAGCCATACCTTTGATCAACGTTTAATATGTTTGCTAACATCAGTTTGATGTAGTTTATAACACTTTATACCTCAATGACCATCTCTCTGTAGGCTGTGCAGGCTGTCAAGCTTTTCTGAAGGTCAAACTTGTACTACGCTCCACATCCAGTTTCTTCCTTCCCATTCCTGGCGTTCCCATTCCTCCAGCGAGGCCCATATTTAAGCTCCTCAATAACACTCTGAAGAAAGAGTCCTGAAAAAAAAGAGTAGAATTATCTTTGAATCCCTCTACACATACAGTATGAGTGATATGGTCTAGCAGACACCAGTGCAGGATAATGTGTTTCCCAGTCTGCAGACATCCTCTCTCTCAAAATCCCTGTGCATTACGAGCCGCTCTGATCTCAGGGTAACCTGCCGCAAAATGTCTGCCATCACACCCCGATCTCAGAGAGCATTCCTATGGCGCATACGATACCCTGCACTGCTGGAAAATGCAGAGCACCAACTAATCCGTAAATGCTTTGGAGAGAAGAATATAATGGGCCCCTATCAGGGTTTTGTCTGCCCCATAATGTATGAATCGGCTCTGCTGTGTTTAAAGTGTACATTAGCACAACTCCTGTTGGATGGTTGCCTTGCAAAAAAACAGAAAAGGAGGATTGTTTATCGTGTAGCCATGGTTTGTTTTGATACGCTGAATTTGTCTGTACATTACTTATTACAATAAATGCATTAGAGTTTTCATATTAATATTTTAATATTTGCTACTTCATGCTACATCTATATATAAAAATGACTACTACAGTTTAAAGACATTTTAACGATAAACATATATATCTTTGCTATTGTTTTTTACAGAAATTTTGCATTTGAAAATACACTATGCAATACCATTCATTTTCATTGAGTTAATTTCAGGTTGTATCTGTAATTTTCTCTATTTTATTTAATTCAGTAACATGAACAGACATCCTGTAGACAAAACCTTTGAACTGCCAGTGCTTTCACAACAACACTAGTATAGCACAGAGAATAAATAAATAACCTAATAAAATAAAGAAGCAAAACCATGTACTCTATCTAAATACTCTATCTAAATACTAATTAAAATCTAAATAAAATATTAAACATTGCAGGGTATTGTCTGTGAAAGAGAAAAGAACAAAGATAATAATAAATACCTGAGAGAAGAACACATTCTATAGCACTTGAAATGTACTGTTTAAATGAACAAAACTGATCTTAGTTCATTGGGTTATGATTGATGAATAATAGATTTAAATAGAGCTGTAGTTATCAGATAGATTTTCGTTGCATGGATGAGATGAGCATTTCCTGAAGTATTCAAAAGTATGGCTGGTAAAATATGTTAGATGTTTTTTAAGAATACCCATTTTAAAACAATTGACAAGACATATATCCATGGATCCATGGCCTGACTCCTATGAGTTCATCTTTTTATTTACAATTTTGTTATATAGATATATATATCACTTTTGCTGTATACAATTTTCTGTAATTATATTTTATTTGTTTTACACAAAGAAGTGCTGTTCACATAGTTTAAGAGTTGTCCTGTAACATGTTCCATATTTAAAATATAGTTACTTATTTGAGATTTTTAAAGCCATATGTACATAATAGCAAAATAAATAAATTACTTTAAAATAAAATATTGCAAAATACAAGACAGTACAACTATTATTTGAAGAAACATGCACATTTGTAAATAAAGTGAAAGTCACATTGTTATTATTATTATTATTATTAGTTGTAGTATTGCTAGAGAGAAGAGTTGCCGTGTGCCTGTGTATTTCCCTGACCGCTGAGCGACAGGGTGAACTTTTGACCTGGTCATCCTGTGACCTGTCTGACCTCTGACCGCTTTGAGCACGTCTGCATGGCTGACCCCGCTGCTATGGTGACCACAAGGGTCAAGCAGAGGAGCAGAGGAACTGAACTGCAGAATCTCACTGGACTTCTGGATTGCTGTGCTCTTTTCTCTTTTTCTGTGAAATTTCTCTCTCTCTCTTTCTCTGATCCTCTCTTTTTGAAATATGGACTGTAGGGTAGAGTAGTTGCAAACCAAACAGCTGGACTAATACAGTGAACCCCCCCCCCCCCCGCTTCTCTTGATTAAAGTAAAATAAACGGCATCGTCACCCAGGGTCCGCTGGTAATTAGAAAAGTCTGCTACCCCGCTGAGAGATCACAGTATATTTTTATGTAATCACTGTAGCTGTGGGTGTGGAACCATTTAATAATGATGAAACAGTGTGTGTATGAAATGAAATACAACACATATTTATTAGAGGACAGATCTTTCCCCTGCTGCGTTGAATTTATTTCAGGAACATGTTGTTGCACTATGGTTTATCGTTGTTTTATGCTCACCAAAAGAAGTTTTGTTTTCCTCCGAATTTGCATGAAGACAGATAAAAGTTTTTAATATTTATGATCTAATCGGACATAAAATAAGGAATGTTTCAGAACAGCTGACCAAGCGTGTCGTCAAGGCTTTGGCAGTTAGTTATTTGCTGATAATACACTAAACAATTCACAAAACTGATTCTATAGACTGACAGTGAAGTAGTGTGCCGTTTGTAGTCTTCTTGACTAAGGAATAAAGGCGTAATCATATATGAATAGCCCATTTTCTCAAGCAAAGCCTTGCAGGACCATATTCCCTTGTGTGGAGAGACTTTGAGCTGCTGTGGATTTGTCTTCCGCAGCTGGACGACTCATATCTCTGGTGACGAGACCAACTCTCTGGCCTGTCTGCACCTTCTTGGTGGCCCAGCTTACTGGGCTATATCAAAGACCAGAACCACCCGTACTGTCTCTCTCTCTCTCTCACACACACACACACACACACACTCACACACACACCATCTTCTTTACACACTCTCTAACACAGGCCCACACAGCTTAGCATCTGAGACACACTACACATCACACTACCAATCTGCTCATCTGAACAACCCAACAACCACTACACTGCTCGCCGGCCATGAGGGGCCCATCCTGTCCGCTCATGATGACAGGAGAGAAAGGAGAAAGGGAAATGCAAGAGATATATCGAGATAAAAGAAGTGTAAAATGAAGTGTGTGAAGCACGTGGGGGGCTGTGTGCACTCAGAAAGTGAGGAAAAACAGGAGAGAAAAATTGTGTGCGCACGTGTGTGAGTGTGTGTGTGTGTGTGTGGGGGGGTGGGGGGGTGGGGGGTGATGCGTGGTAACAGTAGATACCGACACGTGCCATTGAACAGGCAATTTTAACATCTCTGCACCATAATTCTCCTAATGTGCCTGTTTTCATTTGCACAGTGTGTTCGGTACAGTATAGTAGGCTCTTGTAACATCTAACAATATGTGTTGGCATTTTTTCAGTATTTGTCACTCCATATCAATTCATGTATATTTAATATATCTATAGTAATCAAATATATGTGCATGAGAGCATGTGTGTGTGTGTGTGTGTGTGTGTGTGTGTGTGTGTGTGTGTGTGTGTGTGTGTGTGTGTGTGTGTGTGTGTGTGTGTGTGTGTGCATCTGTGTGTGAATGTAAGTGTCTGAGACTTTGACCCCCCCAGGGAAGGACAGAACTCCCTAAACACCAGACAGATAAGCCGACAGAAGCACATGGCTTTACTCCATCAATGAGGACTTAGTGTAATGGTCCCACACACACACACACACGCACGCACGCACGCACGCACGCACGCACGCACGCACGCACGCACGCACGCACGCACGCACGCACGCACGCACGCACGCACGCACGCACGCACACACACACACACACACACACACACACACACACACACACACACACGTACACACACACACACACACACACACACGCACACACACACACACACACACACACACACACAGAGTAAAGGCTTTGTGTGATGGTCCCAGTCTGTTCCGCTGAGGGGACAGGGGATGACAGGGCCTGGGCCACCCTCCTTGTGTTTGTCAGCAGTGTGTCAGTCTATCTATCCTTAAATGAAACACACACACACACACACTCACACACACACACACACACACACACACACACACACACACACACACACACACACACACACACACACACACACACACATTCACACTCTCTCTCTGTCTCCCTCTCTCCCTTGTTAACGGTTACGTGAGAATCAGAAAATATTACAGAGTAGTGAAGAGACCACACAGTGACAACTGTTTTGCCCTCTCTCTATCACATCCACACACACAGACACACACACACACACACACACACACACACACACACACACACACACACACACACACACACACACAAACACACACATTCACACGCACCCACGGTGGGATGTTATGGCGGGAGAATGAAGCACCAGACACTTCCCATCATACTTTGAGAGGCCTTCGGACTCCCTACCTAATCATCAAATCCTCAGTGTAAAACTCTGGCCAAACACACTTTCGTTTTCCCCTTCTTTTTTCATCTCTCTCTCTCTCTCTCTCTCTCTCAAAGCAAATGGCTCAATCATTTATGCAGTGCTTGGTGCTTTGCCACATGGAGGGCCAAATTGAAAAGTCTCATTTTCACTGTTGCACTGATTCACAGAGCTTATTAGTAACTTAGAGATTTTTCACATGAGAAGGACCCCAAGTAACTACTGAGATGAATGTCAGCGTCTTATTTAGTAGCCATTATGCTCCCAAGGCTTTTATAGAACAATCACTGACCTCCTCATTTGTTCCATATCTTAATCCACTCAAAATTAAACAGAGTTCTCTGAAAGGCCAAATGATGGCTGCTTAAAACCCAGATAGTCTCCAGCACTCCCTTGACAGTCCATATTTCCAAAGTTTACAGAAACACAATAAAACCTGCTCAAAGTACATGCATAAGGAACTTAGCATAGGTGGCTATTCCGCATGTGACTTTGTGTCATGTGTCGTAATGTGAAATGCTAAAAAAAAATAATGATAAAAAGCATAATGGCTACAGGCGCTGGTCATTGGAGGATGTTATGCTAATGCAGGTTACATTTCTTGATTGTTTTTAATGGCTCCGGACGCTTGCTCCAAACGACACAGTGACTAATGGTGGAGCCGCTACAACCCTGGTGCTGTGTGCTCGTTCTGGCAGCCGTCCGTGTGGTTATCTCACTCTTGGGGAGCATTCAATCTCGTCGCTATCGAGACGGAATGTCCATTTCCTATGTAACACCGGGTGCGTTGTCAACCAAAACAGACGATTATGAGGACTAGTGCGGGAGTGAGTGGAGGAACTCATCTGACGGCGTTTCTGCTGAAATTACTCCTGGTCCAGACTTCTCCGTGTGTAATTGCTCGGAGGCGAGTGCCGGAGAAGTCCCTCGTATTTGGCTTTTTCATTTGTTTTCTTTCCATTGGCCGTTGTCCAGCAGGCACATTTATAACAGAAGTCCTTGAAACAGGCCAAGCCATTAGTGGGAAGAAGGAGCCAGTTAGCTTAAGCTTAAATAACCCTTTCGAGGATGCCAGTGGGTATCATTAGGAGCTGTGTTACTGGAAAGAGAGGCGTTAATGTGAAATGATTCAGTACGGAAGAGTAACTGGCTTATAGGCTACAACTAGGGAATGCAACTCGTGAGGAATGCAAAAATAAAAAAAAAACAATGCAAATAGAAAAAAAAATATTATTTAGTTTATGTAGTCACAAAACCCACTAACACAGTGTCTTTGACAAATGAAAAGATATGTGTCATGACCTCATCTGATGATTCATACTTGTAGTTAAAGTGCTCACGGTGCCACAGGGAACCATCATAATTCAGCTATAAGCCTAAGTGGGCCGCAGTTCTGTCTGTTGAATGGATGCATGAATGTAGATTTTGACAGTAGAATGGGAACCA
>NC_045152.1:28625086-28627586 GCF_900700415.2 Clupea harengus | reverse complement strand
GATAACCATAGATTATTTGAATGCTTCTTTCAGTTTTATGTATTTAACTCAAAGTACCGCCACGGAAGTGAAATATAATTTGTTAGCATTTGTTTATTAGTCATCTATCTATCTATCTATCTATCTATCTATCTATCTATCTATCTACCTATATAATCCATTCAGCTTCCAGGCTTTAGTGATGATTGCAGTCAGTTGTGTCTTTTCAAGCCCAGAAACATTGAAAACCTTGTCAAATGCATACATTTATACATTTCCTGTAAGTTTAATAATGAAATTATTATCATGTATTCATGTATAAATCGTCATTGCAAATTAAGAATGCAACCTGATTATTACAGAGACACGAGCAGAGGTAGATTTTTCCCTATCATTCACTTTTCAATCAATACTTTTCTCACGTTTTTCTGTTGGAGTGTGGCTGGGAGTGTTTTGCCATTAAACTGTGAGTATTTTGTTACTTTGTGAGAAAATGCGTTGAAAACGACCTTAATGTTTTTGGTTTATCAATTGCTAAGCACTAAGCTACAGCATGTTCTTTTCTCCACATAAGTGGTAATAGGACCCATCCCTACTAACCTCCTCACCTACCTTTCCACTGTAGTCTACATAAATAATATCTGATGTAGCCCACTGGCCTATATGTTCAATAATGTGAACACCATGACAATGACTACACTTTGGTGGTTTGAGCGGTGCTGGGCTTTTATCAGTTTTAACACAACACATTTAATCATTTCACAATGACAAATTTAACAGTATAAATATTTTAATAACATGCACTGATGTCTTGGTCTTGAACCAAACAAATGAAAAGTGGTTAGTCATTACAGCACGTATTCCTGTTGATATGATTGTCTTAAAAGGTGAGAATTCAACCGCACACCTACAAATTAACATGCCGTGTCACCCGTCCCAAAGAGGCTTCCCACTACTCTGGTGTCTGATGAGTTCATACATGTAAAGACCAATTCCTCTCGACTCCTCCCTTTGATGTCGCACCATTTGCAGACTACTATTACGTCACACTCGTACCGCACAGTTCATTGCCCTTTCAAATTAGGGCCCATTGTGTTTTTACCCAGACTGGGAAAATAACACGAGACAAGAAATGCTGCGCAAAAGTTTTGATTTGATTTGAACCCTCCTGTGGTGTTCATATTTTATGATACACACTGGGTGCTTGCTGGTCTGCTGAACCCGCAACATTATTGGGTTTTTAGAACAATACAGCCATGAGAAGTTATAGAGTACACTGATGTTGACTCGATGTCTCAGTTATAAGCAATATCAACAGTACTCATGGTTAACCTCTTGCATTCATTTGTATATCCATTTTTTTGTGTGTGTCTGCACATTCGTGTAGGTGAGAGAGTGTGTTCATGTTTTCTTGTCTATCTGTCCTCACACATGTGATAGAAACTGTATAAATGTAAATGCTATGCTAAAATAATTATGCATATTTATTTCCCAATGGGGATACATAATGTGTCAGTCAGTTGTGTGTGTGTGTGTGTGTGTGTGTGTGTGTGTGTGTGTGTGTGTCAACCATTGATATGTAATCAACCCAGTCACTCTTTCTCTGTAAAACACAAACACACACACACACACACTCACACACACACACACACACACACACACACACACACACACGCACACACACACACACACAGGCGGAATGCACTTTGATAATGATAAAATCTATTAAATGGACACCCAGATTTCCAAAGTCTGGCCAGAGGGCCAAATGGTGGTTTAACAGAGGACTTGTCTCTGATCTCACAAGAAAGGACTCATTGTTTACAGTAACAGCAACACCACAAAGGCTCTCACACATCTGAGACAATCCATCACAGCACCTGAGAAGGAGGAGACGAGCTCCCGCGTGTGTGTGCCCCTGTCACCTAAATTCAGTAAATTCACCTAGGAGCGTAGCACCTACAACTCTCTGTTAATGTATATGAATATAACATACTCGTGTTCAGTCTTGAATTGATCTTTGTTAAGTGGGAAGCAGTCTGGTCGTGGTTTCATTACAATCTAAAGTATCTGCAGATGATTGTGTTTTGGACTAAAATCTCACTACTGTAATTTCTGCATACTAATAATCAGCCTCTCACAATACTGTAGTTTCTGCATACTAATCAGCCTCTCTCACTACTGTAGTTTCTGCACACTAATCAGCCTATCTACCACCTCTGCCCTACTCCGTTCCAGACAGCAGACAAAAGAGTGGGTTGGCCAGGAGGGCGTGGTTTTACGGCACTGGGCAATACCATTGGACCGGTTTGTAGAAGTATATGGAAATGGAGATCATGGTTTTTAACCAGCTATTTTAAGACATTGGCTCTCTTGCTTTTACTTTCCTCTTGGCTCATCCTTTCTCTCTCTCTCTCTCTCTCTCTCTCTCTCTCTCTCTCCCTTCATGTCTCCTCTATCTCTCCCCATCTCATATTTTTATCTCATGCACTCATTAAACTCATTCAGCAATTCAATTGGG
>NC_045152.1:28597586-28617586 GCF_900700415.2 Clupea harengus | reverse complement strand
ATTGACCATAGTTTCTGACACGGCCAACCAGACACTGTCCCAGGGTTTCTCCTGTAGTGGCAATCAGAGCTCCAAAGGCATGCTGCAGTAAAGAGGACATTTTGAATGTATAAGCATATTCAGTCTGTAAGAGTGAGTGTGTGTGTTTGTGTGTATGTGTGTGTGTGTGTATGTGTGTGTGTGTGTTTGTTTGTCCACTAGAGAGGTAACGCTGCTGGTTCAGTCCAGACTCCCATGACATTCCTGACAGGGTCATGGCTGGGTCACACAGGGTCGTAAAAAGGTCAGAAATGCCTCTGTGTGTGTGTGTGTGTGTGTGTGTGTGTGTGTGTGTGTGTGTGTGTGTGTGTGTGTATGTGTGTGTGTATGTGTGTATGTGTCAAACCTTATAGAAATATTTTTTTCTATTCTGGGTAAGCATTACAACTCTCTGTCATAAGCCTTGCATAACCATGTCATAACAGTAAAGAACAGCTGCAAGTCACTTTCTTAACTTTTCACATTGCAATATTTTCAAGCACAGCATCAACAATGACAACCAAACGCTCATATGTCATATTTTATTTTAAACATTAAATGTCATAAGTAATGAAAGGATACCTGTTATGATGTTCATGACAAGCTTATGTCAAATGTACGAGGTAAAGTTTTGACTCTGAAAAGCATCTTGTGTTTTGTGTAGCCGGGAATATGATAGGTGTGTGTGCCTCTTGTCAACTTGCTCAACCAGGCAGAGGGGTGTGTGCAAACTCATCCTACCTACCAACACATTCCACCTACCTTTCAATTAACCAGAGAAGGTGACACATGCTGTCCATTCACATTAAGAGATGACCAAGTGCACAAAACCTTTGCAAACGTTCATTCAGCCGTGTTTTGTATTTTTTCGCCATCCCATACAACACGTGTGGATTTATTTGCTGCACATTTTTCATTTTTTATTGTAGTTTGAATTTTTTTTTATATTAGAAAAAATAAACTTTGTACAACTTTGTACTGAGTACACACAGATAAACGAATTATTACATGTGTTAAGGTGTATTTATTCTCATTAGTTAACAAACAATATTTGTGTTTGTGGCATTGCGCGCTATAGGAAAGCAAAAATACAGAGGTAGAGAGAGAGAGAGAGAGGGACCAGAGGGTACTTTGGCAGTCACTCCGTAAGAAGAGAGATGAGAGAGAAAGAGAGAGGAGGAGAGGGAGGGAGGGAAGTGAAGGATGAGGAGAGGGGGCAGAGGAGGGGTGAAGGGGAGGTGAGGGGGCACCAAGGGGAGGTCAAACTGCGGTCAAATTCAAAATACTACACACACACACAGACACACACACACACACAGACACACACACACACACACACACATATATGTATATACTCACACAAACAGACACAACCCCATCTCTTTGCACACGAACAGGGTACAATGCAGCATCAATGTAATTCAACTTACAGAGAGATATACATGCATACAGAATAAAACGTAACCCCCCCTCCCAACACACACACACACACACACACACACACACACACACACACACACACACACACACACAAACTCATACTTTGTCAGGCTGGCAGCCAGCAGAAGGCTCCTTCTGTGTTCAATACCCTGAGCACCCAATTATTTGCCCTTACACCCACACACACAGACACTCACAGACACACACACACACACACACATTCACACACACAGTACCCCATCGTCTGACCTCTCACTCCCACTGGCTAAAAAATGAGAGTGAACTCTGACCTACAAGCAAATGTAACTCTGTGTGTTTGTGAGTGTGTGTGTGTGTGTGTGTGTGTGAGAGAGAGAGTGTGTGTGTGTGCCAGCCAAATGTATGAAAGAGCTCTCCATACATTTACCCTAAAGCATTTCTCAGAGGGGGTAGTGAATAAGACTATAGAGAAAGAGCAAGTGGAGTGTCCGATAAAGCTAGCTAGCATAGCAACTAAGCAACAACAGCAACCAGGAAACACTGTTTGCTGCATAGCCTGAAACAAAGTTTAAATTCTCAAAATCCGTTCACCAATAAAAAGCAGTCTTGGGTTAGAAGTGATCACAGCCACTTGTGGATGATGTTAGATGTCTACTCATAGACATTAAACAGTCCTGAGATAAATAATGGGACGTCATCGGGGCATGGGCTTACTCTGATGTCAATGTACTGAATGAAGATGTCCCCCCCCCCTCCCACTCGCCCTTCTCAACACATTAATCCGCACGTTACTAAAAATGGTTTCAATTCCCACTGGAACCGTGTCATAAGATTACCGTTAATGTTACTAGGATGCCAGGGGATAGATTAACGGTTCGACTTTACCATTTTTCTCCCATTCCTGCATGACACCATAACAATAAAACAGCGTTAAATAAATGGCTTTCAGTGTGAGTGGGAAGGAGGTATACGTCGCCAGGGGATAAAGCAACGGTTCGAATTTACCGTTTTTGCTCCCATTCCTACATGACACTGTTACAGAATAAAAGCACTAAATAGACGTCTTTCAACGTGAGTGGGAATCGGGTAAGAGAGAGGGAGAGAGATAACAGAGTGGGGAACATCCAGAAATATCCACCTTGGTGTAACTATGTAAATTATGTTATAGCTTACATACACGTGTGGTGTTGACTCTCGTGTTTATGGTGTGTGTCTGTGTGGTGTGTGTCTGTGTGGTGTGTGTGTGTGTGTGTGTGTGTGGTGTGTGTGTGTGGTGTGTGTCTGTGTGGTGTGTGTCTGTGTGGTGTGTGTGTGTGTGTGTGGTGTGTGTGTGTGGTGTGTGTTTATGGTGTGTGTCTGTGTGGTGTGTGTCTGTGTGGTGTGTGTATGTCTACAGGGACGGCAAGGTATGTCTACTCATCTGTGTGTTTGTTATTTTGAGTACCTCTGTGGACCATGCCAGGGTAACCTGCACAGCAGCATCCATCAACAACCACACACACACACACACACACACACACACACACACACACACACACACACACACACACACACACACACACGTATGCATATTTTACATACAGACACCATATACATGCACCCAAAGACACTCTCTCCCAAGACGAAAAAACATCACGTCAATTTTACAGTAAAAACACAGTCTTCATCAGACATCAGTGTCTCGACCTCCTTCTCTGCTCATGTAAGCATGTGTGCTTGTGTGTGTGTGTGTGTGTGTGTATGTGTGTCTGTCTGTGTGTGTGTGTGTGTGTGTGTACTGAACACTGTAACCCTCAAAACTCACTATGACTATGGAATGACCAAATCCATCCAGATCAAACACACCCAGGAGACCAACTGCTTCCTAGACACGTAGGAGCCAGCTAGGTTGTGACCAAAACAATACACACACAGACACAGAGGTAGAGAGAGAGAGAGAGAGAGAGAGAGAGAGAGACAGAGAGAGAACGAGAGAGAGAGAGAGAGAGAGAGACTATTATTCAGGTCTAAATGTTCAGTAGGCTATCATATGCAGACTGTCCTATAGATGCAACAACCTTAAAATAACTTCAAAGCATATAGAAAGATACTCATCCAACACAGCATTTGAGCTCAGGCTCCCAGCAGGTGTCATTTACACGTTGAAGTCCACAGTGTAGGCCTTATGATGTACCAACAAAGTCGGCGAATTGTTCAGATTTCGATACAAATATGCAACGTATGTCATTTTGTATGTTTCTGGATTATTTTGTCATAATTGTACATTCACTTGATTAAAACGAAAATGTGTAAATGATACCGCGCTTTGACAAAGTAACACATGCGGGTGAAAAGACGCTGACCACCCGAATGCACGCACCGTAACGGAGCACCAGGTTTTGGACGTCATTACTCAGGTTCACCTAATTAGCACAGGATCTGTTTCCGCTGAGGGGCGCGTAGCCTACTGTGCGATCCGCTTAAGTCGCAGCTTTGGTCTGGCTATAGTTTGTGTCAACAAGAGATGACGAGAAATAGGGTCAAATGCTATTTTGAATTAAAATGTTGTATTTGCATCTCTCTCTCTCTGGCACACGCACACGTTTCAAAATAAAAAAATTATTGTTTGTGTAATCGAGGGAAATAATTAGAAATGTGCATGATTATATGCATAATATGTATACCTCTTTTTAATTTGGCATCACTGAAATATTCTTGTTCGTCACACAACAGAAGAGAAAACACACGTTTTTCTCTTTTCTTCAGTAGCGAATTAACGTAGGCATACATTGCATAGTCAGTGCGTGAGTTCGAATAGACTCAATTTGTGCATTTGTAAAACATTGAGAAATAATAATAATAATAATGGTAATAATAATAATCATCATCATCACAATTCGGCGAATAATTGTTGTTATTATAATAATTGTTGAAGTAGCTTTGTTCTGTGTGTAGCCTTTTGTAGCCTAGGAGTGATTCATTGAAATGACCACGGCCTTTGGTTGCCATAATCGCATTTTCGTTTTTGTTGTGTTTTTGTTTTGTTTTCTTACTTTCCGACTACTATTGCTCTTAATTTCAGACAACTATACACAGAAAATGTATGTATTTAAACGCCCATAAATGCAAATGGATTTGGGTATACTACCATCTCAATAGATGACATGAAATTATAAATAACAGCAGATGCTCTTTGAATAACTAGTCATCACTGTAGTATTGCTATGCACGGGTGTATAATATTTATCACATTATGTAAACAACGACAACAACAACAGCAACAATAGTAATAATAATAGGAGTTGTGTAAGGGATGTTGAGATCAAAGTTGTAGAGGCATACTAGTATAGAAGAATATATAAGAATAATTATATAATATGCCGACTGCCATGTAAATGTTGCTACATTTGCTTTGTGCTTTAGGAAACTCGTCTGATAGATTTTGATTTCGAGTCTGCCCTGAAATCTATTCATGTTTTCTTTTCTTTTTTGGATGGTGGGTGGGGGGGGGGGGGAGGCTGAAGGAAAACTATTTCGAACTTGAAGACTAGCAGGGCTTTGTTCTGTGGTATGACTCTTGTTTACAAAATCTACAGGGTAAAGCTACATTGATCGGAGCGCCACCTGCTGTTGGTATTGAGAACCAGAGGCAGATATTTCTATACTCATTTTGAGGCCCAGTTGATTACTTGTTTAAGCACATGAATTATACGACCTGTTTATGAGACAAATTGCAGATTTAATGTGAGCTCGTAAGTAGGCCTATTCCAGTCCTTGAAAAACAAGACTTTTTTTTCTCTGTCTTTCTCATTGAAGCTTAGCTGAGGCGCAACTGTGATCCAAAACATATTTTACCCCTTGGGTTTATTACAAGATCATAAATATTTCAAAATAGTCGTGCTCAAAGAAATCTGGTATGACAATTTATCAGGCATCACAGGCTGCTCTGCGTTTCTCTTTTTGATATCCCGTAATTATCAGCGGGCTCGATTTAGATTTATGCTTTCCGACAAACGACACGTGTCCGGATCTCTTACCCTGTTGATTGACGAGGTCATAAATAACGACCTTTTTTGAATTACAGTTGGCTAAGCCTGGTAGGCTACTCACTGTTTGTTCGCCCAATTGGTCGTGTTCTCGCCTCGTGAATATATAGCTCGCACTGACACCGACAAACATTTTTGCCCCGTGAGTGTGTGAGGGGACGCAAAGGCCATTTAATTTATGTTCGGCTTACATTAGCGCATGTCTGCCGTTGTAAGAGTAAGCCTTTGATGTGAGGTTTTTACGAGGACTGAAGATCAGCTTAACAAGATAGAGCGGCTGAGTGCTTGTTGCGACGAGAGACCCTGTTTGTATTGCCAATTTTACGAATGGGACCTTATAGCCTCGAGCTTAAATTATTACTAAAACACAGGGGCAAAATAAGACATAAAGTTGATAAAGAGTTAAATTGATTTTACGCTCCTATGTTCATACTTAAAATTTGACTTTGAGAATAGCACTACCAAAAACGTTGACAGTGGCCACATAGACATAGGCCTCGCAAGACTACACAGAGAGAGAGAGAGAGAGAGAGAGAGAGTGAGTTCAACGTGTTCCCTTTTCTTTTCTTTTCTTTTCTTTCTACTCAGCCCATAAGATGAATATCATCACAACAATGTGCAAAGCCAATAACAATACATTTCTCCTTAAAATTCGAGGAATTTCCTTTAAATAACCTTGTTCTCTTTTTGTGAGAATGAGTTCTGAAGAATAATAAAGAGGTCTGGTGCGCCACCTAGCTGCAGAGTTTCTCATTATATCCTTTATATTGGCAGGCTATTTACCTGCAAGTGCAAAATGATTTGCAGTTCCTCAATGCGTTATAGGTGTTCCAGACAGTCTCTAGCTGCAATTAATGTTTTGTTCAATGTAATATATAAACGTTGAAGGTAAATGCACAAATTCTTCAGCACCTAAACGATTAGTGAAATTATAAGGTATGTTTCAAACCAGCTCATTTGGAATTAAGATTGCTACACGTATGAATAATTTATCGCCTGTACAATTTGAATGTATCATTTTCTAATTGTTTGATAAATAATCTGAGTTGGAAAACAACACACCTCCCAAACCACACACCTTTAGTAGGCAGATGGCCATTCAGCACCAATTATAGTTATAATATTTCATGAAAGCACAGATTAAGGTATTGAAATTCAGTAAAACTGTTGTTGGGGATGCAGAGTAATTGTACGCATGTCTCCCAATTACTGTCAAACTAAATGCCACAAGAGGAATATTGTGGTGTTTAAAAACACGAACAATGAACATATGTAACTCACCAGGTGCATTAAAGGCTTTAAAATGTCCTTTACATAATTGTAGCCAAAATATTATACATAATAATTTCGATGAAGGTGTCTTCAAGGTAAGCGATGAAAACTGGAAGGGAAATATAATTGCTGTAAAGGGCAGAGGGGGCGTTCAATTTAAGATGAAATACAACTCTTAGTTACATTTGTGAATATCTTGTCTGAAACAAATGTTTTGAGGGGAAACCCATTTAACTATCCAGAACTGGATATGTTATTGTGTAAAGTATAGGCCACTATCTGATGTTGGGCCTGCGAAATATTTCGACTTATGTTTCTAAATAGGCTTGTTGTGCAGCTACAATGAGGAAAGGTCATGAAAACATTGAATTAAAACTTGTAAACGTGTTTTGTCCTTTTAAAACATTTTTCTTTCTCCATGGTTCAGCAATATTGTACGTTTTTTCATATTCTTAGAAACTGACTAAATTGTCTAAAGGTACACAGCTATGAATAAATACTGCAGGTTATCACACAATAGCATAACTTACTGTAAACTGTAAAATCACGACTTGCCAAAAACACTTATAAAACAGTTATTTATATCAAATTGATATTATGTTCATGAATCAGTTAACTCGGCTTTCTTTTCGTATTGTCGGTGTTACAACTGATCATTCTGTGGAGTTCAATCGGTAATATAAATATCTGAGCCAATAATGTGTGATGGTCATTATCCTTGAATGAAAAACAAAGTAATTGCAATCGTTTCTCGGTGGTTGAGCTCTGCGTTTTTGACATTCTGGCGGCAATAGGACTTCGGACCGGGAGGAGCGGGCAAGTGTGACAGGCGTTCTCGCCCGTTGATGGAGGGTGAGCTGAGACGCGCTCCGCTTCTCGTCGTTGGCAAAAGTACTCGCGGGGCTGGCAGAGATGGGGTGAGCCTCGCCAGGACCCGCGCGTGGCCCTCCTCGTGTTCTAATTCAACAGAAAGACAGACCAAATGAAAGTCGACATCTCTCCTCAAATCGATCACCCCGGGTCACGTTCCAAGGGTCAGATTTCGCCAAAAGCAAAGTGGCCTTTGTTTGGTAAGTTGTTATCCGTCACCAACCCGTAGTGGGTTGCGCGAGGGTTCATAAACTCCCGCGAAATCTTTAATGTAATAGATAGGAAGAGGGATAGTAACCAAAACTGGCCAATAAAATGATAACTATTCAATGTGTATTGTTTAACAAAACAGTGGAGCTGATGTAGTTTAGGTTTCATTTATTCTGTTGAAAGGAGTTGTGTTGAAAAGCATTTTTCTTTTTGAATTCTTCTTGAATGGAAATACAGTGTGTATGCAGGCTAAAGTGTGTATTTCTGTAATGGTGACGCAGGGGTAAGATTATTTTTATCCTAAAATCAGCCAGTGTAATATTCATAACAAATGGCTGTGTAACAGAATACCCCAGGGCCAAGAAAATGTCGCATAAACGGTAATCGTAAATTTAACTTTTTTAAGTTCTCAATCTCAAATATTTCACTTTTAGATCGCCATGTCTTAGATCAACCGTTATCCTGATTTTTTTCCACAAAAGAAAAGTTTAGTATAACTTACTACTGAAGATGAAAATGACTGTTTAAAGTAGACGAACAGACAACATCATTTTCATTATTTGACTGCACTTTTCGAGGATTACTAAGAAATAAAACGTTAATATTCACAAGACTGCATCGTTACCCTGTCTGAATTTAAATGCACTAGAGAATTTAATAAGCAGAGCATCTCGCGAACATAAATTCCATCTAATTCTCATTATTCAGACTGTATTATGGGAGATGTCTACCATTATGGCCTAGACAGAACCAGGCTGTGCAATATTAATCAAAGTTAAATGAAAACTGTGAAAAATGCATAGACTTATAGAAATAGAAAAAAAAGTTTCCATACTAAATACCCCCCCCCCCCCCTTAAGATATATTAAGATACAGGAAGAGGAGCCCAATTCAGCCATGGATTGATACTGTTGCTTCAAAGTGGCTGAGGAAATGTGTTTCAACCGGTGATGTGTCTGACTTTTCTAGCACGGGGTTAGCTTGGCTACACCTGCCTAATATCAGTGATATCATCCTCTTCATGTTGCCCAGGAATGCTCGTATCCATTATGACAATCCCACATCTTCACATTTAAAAACAATGCATTTTTATGAGTACAATTGTGTTGGAAGTCAATGCTTGGATTGATTTGTCCTTTAAGCACAAGTTTTCACAACATTTTTGGTCCCTTTGCTCTTTCCAGATCAAATCCACAGAAATGCGCGCAATGGCCATTTAAACTGTATTCCCTTCTGCATGTTAAATCACATGAGTTACTTTCCCATATTAATATGGCCTTGAGGCTGATAACTGATATTGATAGTGACAAGGCTAGAGTGGTCGTGCATTCGTAGCATGCAGCATACTGGTCGGCTGCTTGGCATATTGAAAGTGTTACGAGCTACGGTGGGTCTCTGTGACAGATTGAGTACACTGTAAATTGCAGTCTGTCATTTCAGTGTGTCTTCAGTTTGAACTGTTTTTGTAACCCTATGTAATGTGTCAAAGATCACCTATCTCCAAACGGCACATTACAACAACATGTGTCCAGCGTTGTCCACAAATAGCCTGCCTGCACACTGGCTGAGGTAAAACGTTTTTATAAAATTGCCCCAGCGCTGGTCTTGCATTATGTCTGGTGTATTCAACACTACATTCGCACCAGAACCCATTCACATGCTGTGGTCAAATGACATGCGCCTCTACATCACATAAATGTTATTAAAATGTAGGCTAATAAACTCCCTGTGTCTGAGAGAGCAATGGAGAGGCTATTGAGTTTAGAAACAGCCCATTGTGCTCGCTACAGGTAATTGCGCTCTCATACATTTTAAAGAATTGTGTGTGAATATCCGAGTGAGGCTGAAATAGACTAAAGGAAATGATGTAGGGGTCTGACTGCTCTTGTTCTCTCTGGGTCATTTCAGAGGCCATTGGCTCGTCCGCGTAGCTTAGCAGTAGGTGACAATGCACCTTTGGGGAACAGGGTTCGGGTTAGGGGAGTCATTTCTTTTTTTTGTGTCTGATTGCCAGGTGTGTGTCCCTTTCTATGTCAAATTATGGACAGTGTCTTAAAGATTTGCTTTGTATTGCTGATAATAATACGCCTTTGAAGAAAGACTGGGTGTGTTAAGAGAATCATCAAAAACCGACATTGTATAGAATGATCCAGTGATGTCTTTGTCTCGTGTAATTAAAACCATATCCTCACAAGTATCCATGTGCATTCCTTTATGAAAGCTTATGCTCATTACAACACATGAATGCACAATATCTTACCACGCTGGACCACAAACGACCCCTCTGTACTCTAAGTGATAAACTCAGCTTCCCAGTTTAGAGTAAAGGAGAGACCCGTCTGTGTGTAACTACATTCAGATATAGTGAAGATAAAGATACACTGGAAGCTCTTGATCACAGGAGAGAGCCTGGCGGAATCATACTAGGACGACTCAAACAGACTTTCAAACTTGAATCTGGCAGCTCCTACACATGCACGCAGAAACTTTCATATGCAGAAACATATGTCTGCTGTGTTTATTTTTAAACCACACTCTTTGACTCAAAGGCCATCCGTGATGGATTTCATTAAGCTTCTCTTATGTATTTCCTGGTAGTAGGGGACACGTTGAACGGAGCCAGACCTATCCTTCTTTCATCCGGTGCTTCTCCCTTCTTCTTCTTCTCTCTCTCCTCTCTCTTTCCACTCACTCCCTTTCTGTCTCTATGTCTCCTTTCATCTCTTTCTCTCCTTCCCCTCTTTTCTTTTCTTTCCTCCTCCCCTCCTCTTCACACCCTCCCTCGTCTCCTCCTACTTTCTACCCTCTTTTCTTCTCATCTCCTGTAGTCGCCTCCTTTTGCTACCCCATGTAATGATTCCTTCATGATAATGTATGTGTGTGTGTTTCTGGAAGGGGGAGCAGGGGTTAATGTGTGTATACTTACTTGACTAGTATGCTGTATTTTTTCTATGTTTGTATGCAAGTCTCAACTACTGCTTCGGGTCATCAGAGTAGTTTAGTTGCTTCCTTTAGATGCACAGAGCAGCAAAAGAGTGAGGTCTTAACTGGAGTAAAAGTAGCTCTTGCGATTCATAAAGACTACTTCAAGTGAGCTTCTGGTCTGAGGCCGGATTTCACAATTAAATTTATTGCTGAGACAACATGGTAAAAGCTAATAAAAGCTAACTGTTTTAGGGTTTGTAGAGGACTATGGTGACGGGGTTAGACATAGAGCTTGTAATTCTAGACAGATCTCCCCTCTCGTCTAGCCAAAAATAATTTCTTAAAGCTTTTTTTTTCCAATGGAGTGGACTGGTTATGTGTTGAGCTGGACCATTACAGATTAAGTCGGTGTATGGACGATTTATTCAACCCGTTGAGGAAATAATCAGCACTTTTACAGTGTTTGCTTTATTTTTTATACGTCTCCACACTGGTGCACACACACACACACACACACACGCACACACACAGACTTGTGCGTGCGCACACACACACACACACGCGCGCACACACACACGCGTGCACACACACACACAAGCCCATCCCGTTTCCTTCGTTCTCTGGTGTCTTGCCTCCCTCTCAGCTCTTGTCAGGTTGAGTTATTTTCACAGACAGTAGCAAGACTCTCTCCAACCCTCTCTTTCTGTCTCAGTTCATACGGCCAGTAGACTGATTAAAAAACAGGCACGTCTGTAGGCACCTTAGCCTCCCCGCTTGAGGACCCACTGACACGGGCGCCAGTCCTCTTGCCAACTCAAACAGGGGATCCATACCGCCATAACTCAGCCCTGCCGTCCGACCGCACGCAAACCAGACGACATGATGCTCATTCGCAAATATTCACCCCAAACCACCAGCTGGGCAGTGCTCTGGTTTCATATGTGTTCACTGTGTGTGCGACTGTATGGAGGTGTATATGTTTGTGTTTGAATGTGTGCCACGTGTGTGTCTGTCTGTGAGTGTGTGTGTGTGTGTGTGTGTGTGTGTGTGTGTGTGTGTGTGTGTGTGTGTGTGTGTGTGTTGGGGTTGTGGGGAGGGGGTGTCTGTGTTGGATGAGTGAGTATGTGTGTGTGTGTGTGTGTGTGTGTGTGTGTGTGTGTGTGTGTGTGTGTGTGTGTGTGTGTGTGTCAGTGGGGGGGTCATGGAAATATGTGCAGGTTTACCATATTTGTCAATGAATGTGCTTTGTATGTGTGTGTGTGTGTTTGTGTGTGTGTGTGTGTGTTTAAAGATACATATGCAACTTTAATTTAATGCAGTCGCTTCTGAAGCATTTCAGCTCAGCTTATAGAGAAAGAGTGAGAGTGAGAGTGAGAGAGAGAGAGAGAGAGAGTGAGAGAGAGAGAGAGAGAGAGAAATGGTGTGCTGAAATGGCTGTACCATGACTACTAATGAGTCTCGGCTCTGTTTGTCGGTCTTTCCACTGTGAGAGCCCATGTCAGACGTTCTCTCCTTCCTCACTGCAATTAACACAGATGCTGATTTCACTGCCTGCTCTTGCCATGACAAACATACACTCTTTTAACACATTTAGCACTTTCTCTCTGTTTCTGTCTTCTATGTTTATATCCACGCCCACTTTAAATGAGCAGAAACAGGAGAGAGGAAGTCATATAATAATCAAACGAGTCAGAATCAATAAATAAAATGTCACACGTGGATCATTTGTGACAGAAAAATGAAAACGAGCCCAACTGAGTCAGTTTCTCCACATAATAAGACCCATAGGGCTCCACTGTATTGCTAAACATAGAATGACATTAAAAGTGTTGGAAAGGATGACAAAAAAACATTTGGGCCACCACACCCACATTGAGCTGGCAGGAGCTCAAACACACGTGCACACAGACACACACACACACACACACACACACACACACACACACACACACACACACACACACACAAAAGTCGAAAGAAAACAAGTGAAATGCATACACCACAAAGTAACAGGTGTGTGTTCTTAATTTTTAAGAACACACACCTGTGTTCTTTTAATAACATATAATCATATAAACAGACCTCAGGCCTTTTAGCAGCCCTGCAGGACTCTCCGGGTCTTTCTCTCCCCATACAGCGACCCTGAACCTCCTCTGGCCCAGGTTTGGGATGGTTCTGGCCCGAATAATCTGTTTAGTATTAGTGATGCCTCTGGCTTGGTGTAAATGGCAGTATCAAAGTAATGATAGTATCCTGTATAAATAAATATCAAAAATGTGTAACTGGCAGTGAAAAAGAATATATTCTATTCCAAGGACAAAATGGTAATAAAATGTTGAAGTAAAGATGTTGGAGTCAAGCAGCCAAATCAATGTTTAATTTAAATGAGAGTAGTTTCATTTAAAATAAATGTTATGTCTGTGAGCACAGCATGATATGATAATGATAATGATAATTATGTTTACCAACAGTAGTTTTTTTCAAAGATGTATAAAACATCACTTGTTCAATTCTTTATTTAGTATGACCACTGCTGCTCCGCATGCCGATGTTGATTTTTTTCATATACTTAGACGTCATTATTCCACAACTTAAACTTGCCATGATTGTAGCCCCACGTGGCTGATACAGAATATAAGGTCTGTGTCCCTAGGTGGGCGTGTGCCTTCGTGCCGGGGAAGGCTCAAAGCACGTTTTAGGCAGTAGCTGAAAACCAGGCTGGCCTTATCCTAGCTCATTACAATTAATTTGTGGAGTAGCACCACCTAGTGAATAAGGTCCAATGCAAAAATCTACTGCTTCACTAGCCAATATCTTGTAAAGGTAAAGGTTAAAAGTTCATGAAATTTGCCACACGGCATCACTACCACATTTTCTGGATGCATGTCAAATTTTGTGAATGTCGTCTAGAGGGGGTGCTGCAACTGACACATATCAATGCCTCAGGACCTGCTTAAGCTAAAATTTGGAAAATTGCCATGCTTATACTTGGCTACATTTGCTCACATGTCCTTGAGTTCCATTTGGCTTGCTCAACAAAATGATTACCTATAGTAAATCAAAATTCAGCAGCTAATCCATGATTGTGTGAATGGATAATCTTAATGGAAACTATTAATGGAAAAGTAATAATCACCCATTTCAAACAAATCATGCATAGCATGTTGCGACAACAACAAGTTACACCATGTTTATCCTCTGTTCCTCTGTCATGGTTTGGTCCATCTTCAAAGTTAATTTTGTCTTTAAATCCTTATAAATCCTTGTTAAATCTAGTTGAAAATGCATGTATCAAATATGATATAGCAGGTATTTAAGGTAAATATATCAAGTATGAAATAGGATACAGCAAGTATTTAAGGTAATTTATCTATAAATACTTCTATTGTCTATGTATTGCAATTCATGATGCTGACAGAAAATCTCATGTCACATCATATCATCAATATCCCTTAAATGACATAAAGCTTTGTATTTAGGCTCTGGATCCCTTCCTGAGGCGGTGCAAAAATGTTGCATTTTACCTCTGGGGATGCTGTAATAAGCAAGACTGTTTTTTTGCCTACGACAAGGCAAAATAAAAAGGTTTCTAAAATGTCAAACAATTACCATAAAGGCCTGATGTATCAAATATGATACCAAAAAACCCATCATACATGTAAATTAATGTTTTATTTGTATTTTGTCAATGGGTCCAAAACAAACTTAAAAAAAGTCGAATTTTCTGGCAAAAGTTTTTATTTCCTAGTTTCACTTAATTCTTGCTCATTTATCATGTGGTGGGCATTACTGGTTTTCAGATTCACTCAGTTGGTCTTTCCTAAAATGTACGGTCACAGGTATCCAGTAGTAACAAGGGAAAGTGTTTGTGCTGCCGGCATGGCTGCATTATTAATCAGTGCTAGTTCATTTGCCTACAGTCGTGGGGCCAGTCGTCATGGTAACAACGCGTTGCACAGAGAGTCACCAAAAGGACACTTGGCACAGATGCAGCTGGTGCCATGTGTGTGTGTGTGTGTGTGTGTGTGTGTGTGTGTGTGTGGTAGGTGGGGGTCAGAGTATGTGTGTGTGAATGGTTTTAGGTGTGCGTGTGAGAGAGAGATGGAAAGAGTGTGTGCATGTGTGAGTGTGCATTTTGAACTTGTTTGTGTGTGTAAAGAGATGTTCATGAAGAGACAAAGAGTTCTTCCTCGGTTTAGTAAAGCTGTCCTATTTGTGAGTGTGTGTTACGAAAAGAAGAAGAGAAAGAAAGAAAAAAATCTGTGTGTGTGTCTGTGTGTGTTTTATGGGCATGTTCATGATTTACATTTGCTCATCAAACTCCTCTCAACAGGGGGTGGGAGGTCTTCAGTGCCCCAGCTCCAACACACGCACGCACGCACGCACACACACACACACACACACACACACACACACACACACACACACACACACACACACACACACACACACACACACACACACACACACACACACACACACACACACAAATGCCTGTTAAATTCACACCCCTGGCAAATGTTGTCTCTGTATGTGGCACCTTTGTTTCTTCTCAGGATAGAAATATAGAATAGGTGAAAAAAATACAGATTGTAGTCTTCTGTTTGTCCCTTAACCTTTAGCTTTCAGAAAAATAGAAATGCAGTATAGAGAGAGGGGAATAACAGTTTGTGAGAGAGAGAGAAAAAGAGAGAGAGAGAGAGGAATTTACGATGGAAGTCTGTGAAGCAGAGATAGGAGAAATCAGGAGAAATGGGGTGTGGGGGCAGGGGGTGTTAGGGCAACATGGGGAGGTGGGTGGGGGGTCGTTTCGAGGAGAAAAACAGAGCAGGGAGCAGTTGCCGTTTGTTGCATTTACGACCGGCCATTTTGTTTACCAAGAGGACGGGAGGCCTGTTTACGTGGAAGCAGACTCAGCAGGGGTCCGAGGAGGCTGGAAGGTGCCGGAAAGAGTCAGGTGGGGGCGTGCCATCCACTGACCCTCTATAGAGACGAGCAGCAGAGGAAGTTTGACCCTTGACCTTTGACACACAAGCAGGGTCGTCTATGCATGGAGTGCTGTGCTCTCTCTCTGGCTGTGTCACCCCTCACAGCGAGGGGAGAGAGGGGACAGTCACATCTACAGCTGTGGCACGCTTCTACACACACACACACATACACACACACACACACACACACACACACACAGACATATGCACATAGTGATATGCTTACTGTCACTTCAAATGCCTCACTATCCCATTCAAGTCACTGCTATTCACACACACACACACACACACACACACACACACACACACACACACACGTCATGGTATCTCTGTGGGCAACCTTAAACTGAAAGGTCGAGTGAGATCAATGGATGAGGTCAATTTGTGTGTCTGTGTGTGTGTGTGTGTGTGTGTATATGTGTGCGTGTGTGTGTGTGTGTATATGTGTGCGTGTGTGTGTGTGTGTGTGTGTGTGTGTGTGTGTGTGTGTATATGTGTGCGTGTGTGTGTGTGTGTGTGTGTGTGTGTCTGTGTGTGCGCGTATGAATATATGTGCTGTTTTTAATCTGGGTGTATGTGATAGGCAGAGTGAGAGGGAAATTGAATGTGTGTGAGTGTGTGTGTGTGTGTGTGTGTGTGTGTGTGTCGTATGCCACACTGCTGCTGCTGTTGGCGAGTGATTTTGTGTGTGTAGTTATACGTATGAATGGGCCGCTGTAAATCTGCGGAGCGGGAGATTTAGGGAGCCCCCGCCCTGTCACCCCGATCCCTCTCCCCCCAGTGCCAGAGAGGCGTCTGGGGAGACGCCCCTAACACTTGGCCATAAATTCCTGCCTTCCAGGCTCGCCGATCAAAGGCAGCATGGGGACTCCTGCTCTGTCTTTCTCTATCCTTTTCTCTCTTTTTCTCTCTCCTGTTATCGCTATACTTCTCTCACTCTCCCTCACTTTCTTTCTCTCTCTCTCTCTCTCACCAATTGCTTTTCTGCTCTTTCTGTGGTACCCTTTCTTCTCCGCTGTTTTTCTGTCTCTTTCAATATTTGTTCCCCCTTACTCTAGTACAGTAGCCTTTGATGCCCATAATGTTGGTTCTGTGTGTGTGTGTGTGTGTGTTTTTGTTTGTGTGTTTTGTTTGAACCCTTCAAACACTGAAGGCCTGTGGATAATTGGCAAATTTAGAGCATGACACGCACACACACATAAATTCAGCTCTGGACAATCATGTGTATCTGCTAACTACAATGGCAGCCGACACACACACACAAAGCCCTAAAGAAACCCCCAGATAAAGACAGGCGTCGGGCCGCATATCAACAGACCCCGATGCCCTGACTCCGGCATGGTAGTAAAAACCAACTCAAAGCAGCTTGGCTTACACGGCGGAGTACGTGGATGTTTTACAGCAGGCGTCCTGGCTGCGCCGTAACAATATCGCCGAAGATTTAAGGCTGTTTCATCAAGCCCGGAGGAGAACGAGGGAGCGTCGGACACTGCAGGCGGGAAAACGTCTGGCCCTATTCACAAGCCAAAACAGCTCCCTCAGGATGGTGAACGTGTATCATTAAATCAGCATAACATTGATAGCGCTGTTAAAGGCAGTTGCGTGTTGTATTAGTTACCCAGTGTAATACATGGTGCATGAATTAGGTTGGATGGAAATTACATTATTCTATGTTTGTGTACAGCATGTCAAGTGGGTTAAGCATAAAGTGTTTTTTACACATTTTAAAATGGGCTGTTAGGTTATGTTAAAAGCATGTCGGTTTCTATTTATTTTTTCCTGTGTTGGTTTATGATGGACAGTAATTCAAAGCATGTTTACATATGTGTGCAATAACGTCGTAGTCACAAATTCTACTTGAAATGAATTCCATAAAGCATTATAAATATAAACTGTAAAGACATTCTGTTAACATCCAATTGGTTACAGTTTAAAACTATAAACCAGGGTGTATCAGAAAATGATTAAACCTGGTTCAAACATGAATACCGGAAAGGGATCTGTTTTACAGTGAACTCACATTTCATAAAATATGCTGCAGAAATAGGAAACCATTTCATAGCTAAACTTTCATACCTGGTTGTACATACCATTGGACTCTGTAAATAGCAAAAAGCTAACACAAACAAATCAACAAACAAAACAGAGAGAAAGAAAAAATCTGTGTGGGTGTGTGTGTGTTTTAATCAACAAACAAAACAAATCTTTGATCTTTGTACAGTAAGGATCCAGCCATGAGCATGGCCCTGATCCGGCCCTGATGCGGCCCTGATCCGGCCCTGATCCCACAGACCAGTGCTTCATCAGGGGTCGGATCTTCTCCTCCTGTCTCCATTCCTCTCATTCATTTTCAGAAATCCATCTCTGTATTTGGCGAACTAATACATTTTGTGAAAGTAATGCATTTAAGACTGGCGTCATTATTAACCCCCAGGCCAGGGTCCCCTTACGTTAATGTATATGCCGCATACGCCTGGCAACAGCCAATGAGGCTGTGGGAGCGACGCGGTGGCTCCACCATCTCACGGCTAAGCGAGGCCATATATTGATCAGGTATAGCGTCGGGCAGCAAAGCGGTGTGCCTCCAGTTAATCCAATCTTCAGGCCACTTCATTTAGACGGTAAGTGTGCCCTGATTGCATTTTTGGGAGGGCATTAGATGTCAGTAATTTTGTTTTTTGACGTGTTGCCATCCTTCAGCCTTCCCCTGTGCTGGCGAGCCTTCGTTCGCCCCAATCTAATATACAAATGGAGGGCTCCGTGGTGCAGGGATTATGGATAGGAGGGATTTTCAATGAGTGCTCCTTGATTCTTTTTTTTTTTCTTATCCTTTCACTCGCTCCCTTATAGATCTCTGGCGTGACTGTGTCTGTCGTGCCCACTTTTTCACCCGATATTGTCACCAGCACTGATCAATCAGACATTATGAAATCAGCCAGTGGATGTCAGTCCTTCAAGCATGTGGGCCAGGTACCGAGACGCCAAATATGTCAAAGTCAATGTGGTGTGCTGTCACACAAATGCCATTCAATACGCATGAAGTCATCGCAGTATAGGTTTTTATTATACAGCTAGCAACTTTATTCATGTTGTGCTGGTACTGAGAGATATTTTGAAAGATAAATCGCACGCCCAATCAACTAACGTCACAACTAACTCCAGCTAAAGCAAATCTCCAAAATGAAAGTTAATTCAAAACAATTTAGCTGTGGAATTGTTTGCTGCTGAATGGTTTTATCGGAGCTTAAAACACTGGAACTCTAAAACAAGTCAAACGCATGTCATGTACTTAGTATTTAGGATTTGTGCAAATAACAGCTTAAACGATTATACTGTATTCCATTCAATCTCTATAACCCAAACAGATGGCCATGGAATCGCTATGAAATGTTATGTTGTTATGGAACGCTAATTACTATGACTAAAGCTGTCTTAATGAAACTTCTGAATGCTTCTGAATGAATGCTTATTGAACGGTTGGATTTATTGCATCAGGTCACCTCTGCAGGATGACACAACAGTCAGACTGCCAGATCTTCGTGTTAAAGCTAACTCTCCAAATCCCGTCTCTCCCCACAAATCCCAGAAATGAACCTAAAATTAGAATGCCATAAAGAATACCACACATGAGGCACAGTCAACTTTATTAAAAGGATTGGGTATGAAGCGTAATGCCCGCGGACTTGTGTAGTTCAGTGGCAACTGAAGTCGGCGAAACTCAATTTAAAAAGAGCAGCTACACCTCTGTGTGCTTTAATAAAGATGTACTCATCCATAGTACTGAACGTCTGATGTTTTTAATGATTTTGAAGTTGACACAAACAACATGCAAACATGCAACACTCACACATCACATCTGAAATGGACACAGACGCACACAACAAGACACTGACATGCACACACACACACACAGGCACTCTCACGTCTGCGTTGGAATACAAAAACACACATTCACATTCATACTAATACTTGCACACAATCACACCACACTCACATGCACACCTAGGCTTACTGACACACACCCACACACACACACACACACACACCCACACACACACACACACATACTGTACATATAAATGCCCCCCCCCCCACACACACACACACACACACACACACCCACACACACACACACACACACACACACACCCACACACACACACACACATACTGTACATATAAATGCCCCCCCCCCCACACACACACACACACACACACACACACACACACACACACACACACACACACACACACCCACACACACACACACACA
>NC_045152.1:28587586-28592586 GCF_900700415.2 Clupea harengus | reverse complement strand
TAGTCATTAAATATTTCCTTTCAGCCCCCAACTTGTAGTTGTAGTCACTGTTCAGTTTCACGGAAGGAGATTCTGTTTGAATTACCACCTTCCAAAGGGCCCTCTGCTACAGAGTAAATGCATGTGGATATGGACATCCCTGATGTATTTGCATGTATGCTACATGTACTGTGTAGGTGTGTGATTGTGTGTGCACGTGCTTATCTGTGTGTATTTGTGCTTGTGTGTGTATGTGTATGTGTGTGCATGCATATGTGTTTGTGTACTCGTGTTTGTGTGTGTGTGTGTGTGTGAAAAGAAAACATCCTCTCCATACTGCAGCAGCAGCGGTAATCAGCGGCTTGTGTGTGTTCAGCCACAGCTTTCCCTGTTTCCATGGTGTTACTCGGCGACAGTATGCTGGTGACCTGGCAACAACCTCTCTGAGTTCATGACCTCTGTTTGACCCCAGTCAGAAGGAAAGATGAGCTTCCGTTGTGCAAAGGGTGTGTGTCAGTCATGGGAGTGTGTGTGTTTGTGTGTGTGTGTGTGTGTGTGTGTGTGTCTGTATGATGTTGTGATCATCATTGTATTACCCCCCAGAGTGTGGTTAGATGGAGTGGGTGAGATCAAGTGATAGAGACAATGGTGTCTCGCAAATTCTACACACACACTCCCACACAAACACCCCCTACCCGACAGAGACACACATTCATACACATAATCACTCTCCTCACCCCTCACCCCCCCCCCCCCCACACACACACACACACACACACACACACACACACACACACACACACACACACACACACACACACACACACACACATTCTATGCTTGGTTGCCTACATATTTGCTCTCACAAAATATAACAAATGCACATCTGGGGAAAAACCCTTCCACCACTATATCTGTATCTGACCGTATCACACACACATAAGCACATTAACATCACATCTCGATGCACTTGTGAGGGATGAGCTGGGTCCATGCCTAAGATACTATGAAGATACAGGATTTTTGAACACCCAAACCTTACCTCCCACTTCTCTCCATCTCTGTGTTCCTCACTTTATCTCTTTCATCGTGAACTCTCTCCATTCTTTCTTCATCTTGTTCACATTGTTTTCTCATACGTCCCACCAACATCAAAGGATATCAGAACACCATGCCGTTCAACACTGCGTTTCATCTTTGAATTTTCACTCAAACCAATATATCTGTTTTCTGTTTTCCACCCATTCAAAAGGTTTAGCAACTGTCCATTCATAGACTGCCTTCCTACTATGGATGTTTTGTGCCCCTTTTAACACAAACCCCCCAGTACAATTTTGATTCCATTTTTCCCTCAATTCCCTCATCCTCCACTTCTCTGAGACCATGCAGTACACTGCCTGATGCCTGTTCACTGAGGATTACAGACACACACACAACTCTCTCTCTCTCACACACACACACACACACACACACACACACACACACACACACACACCACACAGAGGGATGTTGACACTGACTATGGTGACACCGTTGCCGTAATCACTTTTGACTGGAACCCACACAATTCCCCTCATGCTCCTGCGGCCCCTGGATATGTGTGTGTGTGTGTGTGTGTGTGTGTGTGTGTGTGTGTCGCTGCGGTAATCAGATGGTAGGAGGTGGTGTGTGACTGACACACAGTCCAATTAGAGCGGATACACAAGGCCCCTGGAGAGGCATGGGGAGGCTATGCAAATCAGCTCTGCATCTGGAGCGGATGCTGAGAATGTCTACCTGCAGAGGGAGTGGTTGGGGGAGCGGGGGTGTTTGTGTGTGTGTGTGTGTGTCAGCGCAAACTCGACTGTGTGTATGGGTTTCAATGTGTGCATTTTTCTGTTTTTGTGCATTTGTTGTATGTTCATGTACATGTTCATGTGTGTGTGTGTGTGTGTGTCTGTGCCAAAGTTATGCTTTGCAGTGTATGTGTTTGTGCTTGTGTTTCAATGTATGGCCATAGGTGTGAGGAAATGTGTGCTTATGTGTGAGCGTGTGTGTGTGTGTTTGTATTTGTGTGTATGTGCGTGTGTGTATGTGTGTGTGTGTGTGTGTGTGTGTGTGTGTGTGTGTGTGTGTGTGTGTGTGTGTGCACTAATTATGGTTTGTCCCTGGAAGTGGAAATGAGTGTCTCCATGGGCCTGTGAATCACCCGGGCGGACACATCTGCCTTCCCCTACCCGTGGTGCCTCTAACACAATATCTGCCCTTCAGGGGAATAACACACACACACACACACACACACACACACACACGCACACACACACACACACACACGCACACACACACACACACACAGACACGCACAAATGTACAGACACACACAGACACATATACACACAGGCTAATGCTGCTTCACAGAAAACATGCAAACATATTTACACACACATTAACACACACACACACACACACACACACACAAATGCAATCACACACATGGACACAAATTATATTATATCTCCCTGAATCACATACAATCTCACAGCTGGTGCAGTCAAAGCGGTCACATCATACTAACTACTGGAGCTGTGCAGTGTTACTTGATGTGAGAGATTCGAAAATGGTATGGCTTCACTCTACAGTCACGCCACCTTATGGTAGCCTCCGTCAATATATGCAGAATGTTAAAATGCAGCACAATTCACAACAAGGGTCTCGAAATATTTCAATAAACCTTTTCTAATGTGTATCAATCGTTCACAGCCTCGGGAGCCATTCTACCCACTCCGTTGTTATCTTTCCCCATTTACAGCTCACCGTCAGCGCTTGCCCTTGAACAGTCACTCCAGCATGGGCTGGAACTGAATATAGAAATGACACAATTGTTCAATCACTCTGACACGGGCCCTACTGGGACGTCCACATTTCCCTCCGGAGAGTATGTCATGTATAGTGGAAGGCTTAGGAGAACACTTCCTGCTTCCTCAACAGAGCGAGTGTAGCTGCTGGTTTAGTGAAGTGCCGTTCTTCCTCTCTGCCTCGTTAGACCGTTGACACGTGGAAGCACAAATGGATACATGCACAAGCGGAAGAGCTGAATTTTTTAGGACAGCGCTCTGGTCAGTGGTTGCACTGGAAGAGATGAAGACAGATTGCCATTGGCTGATAAAGACATAAAATAAATAAATAAATTCCCCTTGGTTGAAAGAGACATGAAGAAGTATTGATGCAGAGATACAGTAGAAAGCAAAGGATGCTTTCCGTCTCATCCTGTACCCATCTGCCCAATGGCCACACACATATTCACACACACACACACACACGCACACACACACACACACACACACACGGACTCACAGATTTGAATGATTTATTTGGACTAGCAAGGAAGATAATATAATCAGACATATTATTTTTGGATGCCTAGAAAAAACTCAGTAGAATATACATTATGGATAAAGGTAATAGTGTCTCCACCAAATGCATCTCCTTACACACACATGCATACACACATTACACTCTCACACAAACACCAACATACACACACACACACACACACATCTTGAATCACGTGCACTTCTACACCCACACACAACACACACCCACACACACACACACACACACACACACACACACACACACACACACACACACACACACACACACACACACACACACACAGGAATCCCCATTTGCATTTTATGTTCTTCTCAAGACCCGAGTGTCTCCTGGACTCCCAATTAAAATCCAAGGACAACAAATCGCCCAATGAGAGCTTGTTAAATAATGCATGAGTGTTATTTAGTGGTGCAATTAAAACCAGGCGACGCTTCAGAGAGGGTGGCGCGGCTGTCTGGTCTGACCAGCATCGTCTCATTTAGATCAGGAGATACCAGGCAGCCCCCGAAAGCCCCCCGGGTCCTAGAACCAGCTGCAGACTATCAGAGGTGGCCAAACATATGCCTGCTTACAGCTCTGTCAAGCCAGAGACTTTCTCTGTTAATAGAGCATGTCTAAGCTTCTTGGACAGAGAGGGAGAGAAACAGGCAGAGAGAGGATTCAGAGAGGATCAATCTCTTTTCCCCTGACTCTATAAAACGCTCCCTCATAAATAGTTTGGAGATCAAGTACTCACCAAGCCATAATGAAGCACCCATGTTCCTAAAGGCCTAAATCTCGTATGTACACCCACACACTCATGTGCACACACACAAACACACACACACACACCGACACAGACACACTCTCACACACACACACACACACACACACAAACACACACACACACTTATGTGCACATACACACACACATCCATGTGTTCACAGATAGATCCACACACATGAACCAGCAAACATGCATAAGCGCACAAAACCAGACATAAGCCTACCCGCAAACACTCACACAGGCAGACAGAACCACACACTCATCTATGATCTATGTTGTGGGTTTGACTTGGTTTGGTTGTAAATACCTCAGAATTTGCATTAACACACACACACACAGAAACACACACACACACACACACACACACACACACACGCCCAACACAATCCCTGTGTATGGCATGTTGTTGTGTGTTTGACGTGGTTTGGTTGTAAATACCTCAGAATTTGCATTAACACACACACACACATAGACACACACAAACACACACACACACACACACACGCCCAACACAATCCCTGTGTATGGCATGTTGTTGTGTGTTTGACGTGGTTTGGCTGTAAATATCCAAGAGCAGGCCCAAAAGTGTGTGAGGTGGCACAGAAATAGTGTTTCCCATCCACTACTGAGAGTTCGGGGCTCCATATCTCACACACTGACAGAAACTCAATGAGAACACACACCGCCGAGTGCCTGCCTGCTGCTGACATAGCACAACTCTGACACAAACACTCGCGCGCTCACATTCACACACACTCACACACACACACACACACACACACACCACATTCACGCACACACACACACCACATTCACACACACAAAGACAAACACATACACATGCACGTGACTACAGATACACAAACAGACACAAAGACTC
>NC_045152.1:28570086-28580086 GCF_900700415.2 Clupea harengus | reverse complement strand
ATTTATGCGTTTCGTGGACTGGGCTCTAATGGCAAACTTGGCTGTGTGGGTTATCTTTTCTACTTTGTTTCAGCTGGGATGGTGCTTTTTTCTTACTTGTCTGTGTCTAATACTGTATGTGCACATATGTGATACAGTGTGTCTGTGTGTGTGCATGTGTGTGTGTGTGTGTGTGTATGTGTGTGTGTGTGTGTGTGTGTGTGTGTGTGTGTGTGTGTGTGTGTGTGTGTGTGTGTGTGTGTGTGTTTGGGAGAGACAGGGAGAGAGGGTGTGTGATACTATATATACTGTATATTGTGAATAGAAGTTTCACCTTTTTGCAATGTTGTATTTGCGTCACCAATCAAAGTTGCTTTCAAAGACTGCTTTCATTCAGGCCATGTTAACCTTTAGCTAAAGTAAACACCTGCTTAGGCCCTGGGGAATGAATTAATGAATCTGACCCACTGTGCGGCATCAGGCTTCTGAGGAGATCAGGCTGTGCCGTTCTTCCCTGCAGGCTAAGTGTGTGTGTGTGTACCTGAGTGGTAAACTAACATGCCTGGCAGGCAGGTTAAACAGTGTCTAATCGCTTTTGATCTTAGCGCAGCCCCAGGAAGTGTGAGTCACAAAGTTATTTCATTAAGAGCCCGACAGAGACCTGTGACTCTGTCATACCTTTGCTTTAAAAAAAAAATAACAGAAAAAGACAAGACAAGAAACAAGAAAAAGACAAAAATGTGACCGTTTTATGCATTTTACCATTAAATGCATCATGATTCTACTCTGCATGTGGTTGTAGCACAGACCACAGTAAACACTGCCATAAAAAAAAGTTGAGTGGAAAGACCTCCTACCTACTTTACGAAACGCATAATTCACTTTACAGTTTCTTTCTCTTATTCAGCTTTTGATGACGGGGGTAGCTGCATAGGACGCCATGAAATTGATGTAAATTGTACCTTACTTTACCTGTAGACCCGCGTAAAGGCAGGAAACTACTGATAACCAGCTGGTAATCTCCTGCCTCAGTCACTTCCCCTCCCACATCCACATCATCTCCATGGTAACTCATTCTATCATTTTTCTCTTTGGCAGGAGGTTTAAAACAGGTGGAGATTGGGAAATACCAACTGCGAACACCAGGGGGTGCTGTGACATGAAGGGTCCTGGTTACCTGTGTCTTCTATGTGCTCCTGCACTGGTCTACAGCCGGAGCCCAGAGAGCAGCCAACTCTGGTGCAGCTCTAGGCTGCTTGCATTACATTTAGCCACATTTACAGTTTAGTAAATTGGGCAGAGGCTTTCATCCAGTGCCCCTTACAAGTGAGATATAGTGCTAAGCCAGTACCTGGATAGGTCCATAGGAAACAAACATGGCCAACCAATGACAGTATGAACTAGATGTTTCTTGTATTTACACCACCATTCATTAAACTGACTGGAGCTTAGGCGCTTTCAAAAAAACATTGGCTCAGTTTGGTCATTCAGAATGTCACTTGAGCATTTAAATGAGCAAAATAGAACACCCTTGCCCTCAAAAACTCAATCAATCAATGCTTCATTGCAGCCATTGTCTGATTGATGTGTTTTCGGGATTCGGCCTTCATCAGCCCGTGAACGTTTACAGTTCCAGTGGGGAAGACGCTATCAAACGTCATCCTTACTGCACACTGAGACCCTGAGAAGGAAGAGAAGATCAATGTATCGTTTACTTGTCTTTTGTTTCGAATGAGTCTGAATTTGTTTTGGGTATCATTACCAGTCCTGGGTTATGTACGCAACTGCAGGTGAGGGGAGTGACTTGGCGTGGCTGCCTTTGTGATGATTACTCGGGCCGGGAGTTTGTCCATTGGCCTCCTGTTGGAGAGACTCCGTAAAAAGGTGAGGTTACATTACACACTAGTCACCTGGCTATTGACCCAGGTCATCAGATCACAGGGTCGCTGCAGAGAGGCGGACGGCGGAACAGGTGCAGAGCAGGGAACGAAAGGGATTCTCTTAAAACAAACGTGATCAGAGCTCAGGTGAAAAATTTGTTCCGGGCTGTATAACATCACCACAAACACACACACACACACACACACACACACACACACACACACACTCACATTCTCTCTCTCAAACACACGCACACACTCACACGAGTGACACACAGACAGATGTAAACATATTCTTACAAACAGAAAACAAGCATACTCTGTCACTTGCAGACACAAACACACACACACACACACACACACACACACACACACACACACACACACACACACACACACACACACACACACACACACAGACCTACACACACATACACATGCGCACACACACACAGAACAAAACTATGAAACCCTAGAGAGAGAGAGCGAGAGAGCGAGAGAGAGCAAAGCAAGGCAGTAAGCCAGAAGCGCAGGTGATCTATGGAAGGGGCTAATATTTAGATAAACCCAGGTGTTAATATTTACCCTGGCTGACTCCCGCTGAGCCTCCCCTTCAAACGGGTCGTGGGGCCCCCTGTGGAAAGAGCCGAGAGCAGCGGCGCTCCCACTCCGGGGCCTTTGATGGGGAGCCCACATATTTGTTCAGCGCTAAGCCTGCAAACATCCATCAGCAGAGACTTTGGGGTTCCTCTTATCGGGCCGGGTCGAGGAGGTAGGGGGATAATGGGACTTGGGTGAGGGGCGCTGCCCTCGGGAAGCGGACGCCAGGGGCTTAGAGAAGGAGGGGAGATGGAGAGAAGGAAGAGGGATGGGGAGGGTTACTGGAATGAAAAGATGGAGAGATCAAGAGAGGAATGAAGTTTAGGGGGAGGAAGCAGAGACAGAAGCAGAGACAGATGATGAGGGGGGGGGGGGGGGGGGGAGGGGGGAGAGAGAGGAAAAGAAAGGAGAGATGAAGAGAAGGCGAAGAGAGGGATGAAGGTTAACCGGAGGATAAATGGACGGATGAGGAGATGAGTGGAGGTTAAGAGAGGACAAATGGGGAGATAGATGAAGAAAGCAGTAGAGATATAAAGAGAGAGTGGGGTTAGAAGGGAGGAGAATTGGAGAGGGACATAAGGCTTGAGGAAGGAAAAATGGACAGATGAAGAGAGGCATGAGGTCTAGATGAGTAAAGGGGCACAGGGGCCATGGAGGAGTTTTTGATGAGGGTTGTTTGAGTTTCCAGACCAGATCAGGCCAGACCAGACCAGGCTAGACCAGACTAGACCAGGCCAGAGCCAGACCAGACTAGACCAGGCCAGAGCCAGACCAGGCCAGGCCAGGCCAGGGCCAGACCAGACTAGACCAGGCCAGAGCCAGGCCAGGCCAGGGCCAGACCAGACTAGACCAGACCAGACCAGGCCAGAGCCAGACCAGACTAGACCAGGCCAGAGCCAGACCAGCGCCCCAATATCTGGGTTTTTTTCACCTGGCCACCATGCAAAGATCAGTAAAACAGCAAACGAACAGCCACTTCGGTTTCCATTATATTCTTATTCTTAACTTGTTCTGCTGTAGGTCGTAGGTGCCTGGCATCTAGACTTTAATTACTTCCCACTGGCACTCTCTTGTGAAATGGGTGGAATGATGACATTTTAAACCAAGGCGGCATGTTATGGGCGGGTTTTAGGGCAATACTGCGAGGCTATTTGCCCGATAGTAGAAATGCAAATGTTGTTTGTTCTCGTGGCTTGTGGGTCCCAGGCCATTAGCCTCAGTTGGCCCAAAGATAGCACTAGCTTGCACGGGCCCGATAGTGGAAACACCGCTATCGGGGCCAAACCAAGGCCATATTGAGGTCAGACCGGGGCTAGATTGGAGCTGGATTGGAACTAGATCAGGGGCGTGTCATACAGGCTCAGTTGCTATCTGGATCCTCTAACCCTTTCGTTTCTCCATCAGCTCTTAGGTGCTGGAGACCCAGCGATGGAAGGAATGCATAGGAACATTAAGATGGCATTTAAGGACCACAGCCTGCATTAATGGGGTGGCGTCAGGTTGACATGCAATCGGGTGCCATTAATGAGAAGCAAGCCGGTGAAACTGACCAGAACAGACAGACAGCTTTAAGGCAGACAGGTCACTCTTCAAGAGACTGGGCTTCCCTTGACACAGGGAATGTGGTGAAGGTTTGTGAGCTGATGGTATGGTAGAAGAGATTTGGTAAAGTGATTTAAAAAACGGGTCTGATTTCTTTTTGTCAGGGGCATCAATACCAGAAAGGATAACCAAAATAGCACCAGATGGATTTGTATCCTGATCTCCCATCAATCTGACAGAGTTAACTCCTATCTGGATTTGCATTCTGGTCTGATCACGTGTGACTGTCATGTCTAAAGAGGGATTACGCCATAGAAAGTGTCCTTAGATAACTGAGGGAAGGTGTCTGATTCCTATTCCGTCTCTGTGTCACACACACACACACACACACACACACACACACACACACACACACACACACACACACACACACAAACACACACACACACACACAAACACACACACCACACTAACATACATGCACACACTGACTTTAAACCCACCCACAAGTATACCAATAACAAACCTTACAAACAAACATACAACAGAAATACACAACACGCACAAGCACACACATCAATTTATCCAAAAAACACACAAACAAGCACACACCCCTAGTCCTAAACACATGTCAACACACTCTCACACACACACACACACACACACACGTATCCTCACACAAATACACACACACACACACTCTCACACACCCATATCCTCACACAAACACGCACACACACACACACACACATAGAGCCTGAGGCAAAAGGGAAAACATTCATATTTATACCTCTCATTTCTGCAGCGGTCCCCTGCAGCAGCAGCGCGGCAGCCGGGGCTCACACCGGCCTGATGAGCACCATAAAACTCACACGCCATAAAAATTGATTTGAGGAGAAAGAGAGAGGAAATGGAGACACACTCGAAAATAATTATACACATGAACGCTTAAATGCCACCGCCGCGTCACCACCGGCAAAGTTTACGGCCGACGTCTCTCCCCGACACGACACCGGAGAGCGAGGCAAGCGCACGCGGAAAAAATCCCCCCCTCCGGTGAAGTATACAAACATGAAGATATGAATATCCAGATGAATTTTAATTGAGATGGTCCTTTTTTATTCTTTTGTTGTTATTATCGCTCTCCTGAAGCAATATGTTTTGGTTAGTCCTCGCACGCAGTGTGGGTTTAGACATGCTGTGTATGCTGATATGTGTGTGTTGGTGTGTCTGCGTGTGTGTGTGTGTGTGTGTATGTGTGTGTGTGTGTGTGTGTGTGTGTGTATGCTGATATGTGTGTGTTGGTGTGTCTGCGTGTGTCTGTGTGTGTGTGTGTGTGTGTGTGTGTGTGACAGTCACATGGTGCTGTCAAAAGAGTGTTTGATGGCTATATCTACAGGGCAGGGCAAACGGGTGTAATCACACACACTCAATAAACTCAATGCAACCTATAATGAGCAAACAGCAGTATTTCAGAGGCTGGGTGCCGAGGGCGAAACAGAGAAATGAGCACGCCAAATAAGAGATGGATTTGGCAGACGAGACAGATAGAGACTCAGAGAAGATGAAAAACAAGAAAAACAGGAAAAAGAGAGAAAAAGATTAAGAGATTTAAAGACAGAGTGATAGAATGACAGTCAGGGAGAGACAGAGTCAGAAGGCTGAAAGAGAGAGGGAGATATAGAAAGAGAGATGCAGAGGAGAAGGAGAGGAAGAACAGATCAGAACGAAAAGAGGGTAAGAAAGAAGGAAAGACCCAGAAAGAGAAGACAAAGATGGAGATGATCTGGCTTTTTTATCTCAAACAGCTCACAGCGGAGAGCGATACCATATCATCGCGCGGCCATACATCTTCGTACAGAGAGGCCATTATTGACCTCCCAATTACTTCTGGCCACACAGATTACAGCTTCGAAGGCACTTGTAATTAAGGCTGATGCAATTGAGCCCCTGACGAGGAAGGCAGTTTAGTAATGAATCCTATCAGCGAGAACACTCAATGACTACTCACACTTATGAAAAAAGATCTTTGGCTTGTTTCAATAGGAGAGCACTTCTTAGCCTTGAAGAACCCTTTGAATGGTCTTCTTAGTGGAATTATCTAAGTAGAACCTTCAGATTGTACACAAGGTCTACTTAGAACTCTTTCCTGTTTTTTTAAATGCAATAGCCCAAAGGATTCACATCTACGTAGCCTGCTGAGAACCAACCCATAGACTTGTGTACTCTGTAGTTGACATTTTTTTTAACTCTAACCCTCAAAAAAAAGAGAAATTGGATGACACTTTTTTTCTTGGTTCTCAGTAGGATATCATATTCATATCAGACATATCTACAAAAGGCCTTTTCCTTTAGTTTTTGATTGAACCTGTAAGGATTCCCTCTATGAGGACAAGCGAGGAACCTTCCTTTCCGTTAGTGCAGTACCAGTGTCATCCATGCCTGCTCTCAGAACAGTGCCAGTTCTGAGTCCAATCCTGTTATAGCGTCAGTCAGTCCGCTAGCTGGGCTTATGCTTTCCATCATACGCCTGTAGTGTCCTTCGTATGTTCTTGTTTTGAAGCATGAGGCTTATATAATCATGCATGTTTTTTTTTGTAACAAATACACGTTTTCCTCCGAGATCTGTGTCGTGGGAAGTATGTGTTTTTGTGATTGTTCACGTTGTCTCAGCTTAAACAAATCCTGCTCATCGAGATCTCAAGCGGATGAAGTACATAACCGAGCACGGCTGCGTTTTGTTTTAGGCTAACATCATGCCAGCCCAATCAAACACCAATGAAGGCAAACTCATCCAAGCGTTTTGTTTTAGGCTAACATCACGTCAGCCCAATCAAACACCAATGAAGGCAAACTCATCCAAGCAGCCCCTGGAATGTTAATGTGCTACATTTTCACGAAAATGTATTTGAAATCTGCAGTTCTTCCTGTCATACCACAATTTTTTTGGAAAGACACGACCCCTTTGTAGATGCATGCACATCATGACAATAAACTTCTCTGTTAGTCCTTTGTGTCTCTCTGTGTTTGTCTTTCACTTTCTGTCCTCTCCTGCTCTTGTCCTCACTGTGGATCACATGTGACCTGCCTCATTTAACTGTGACTTTTGACCACATGTGTGACCTCGTCCAGATTTCAACTAAACCGGGACTCGTCCTTGAGCTCCGTCCACTTTGAAACACCAGTGCGGATTTATCAGCTGACACATACGGTCACACACACTGCGACACACACACAGCACACACACAATTACATACACAAAGACACACATGCATCCATCTCTTTTCCCTTATCTCTCTCACAAACAACACAAATACGTTTGCGTGCTTACACACACATGTTTACATAAACAGGGCTCAAATTAGAACATAACGCAAAAAAAAAAAAAAAAAAGATTAAAAGCATGGATTGGATGAGCAAACACAGACAAACATACATACACAACTGTACACAAACACACACACACACACACACACACACACACACATTCACAACCATAAGTGTATGCACACAAACACACAGACAAACTGATTCACACAGTAGTTTTCTAAACTGTTCTAAATGATCTGTCTGAGATTCCTCTAAGATGTGTGCCGTGGAAAGCATGTATTTTGTGGTCGTTCATGTTGCCTCATCTTGAGCAAATTCCATCTTAGAGCTGGTGCCTGGGCGCCACCCTTTCATTTGCTTGTTTTTGCCAGAGGATCTTTTAATTATTTCTTCAGTGTTTATGTGGGGCTGTTTCCTCTTGGGTGTGTCCAGGCATTTGAGATCATTCTGCTTTTATCTGTAATTGCTTGTCCCCAAGATTTATACATTTTCATCATAGGCCATCATCATTGCCACGAGTGCATGTGAGGGTATCAACACATCAAACTCAATTCCCATGTCACCCATTGCTGGTGATTGTTTTCATACAAAATTGAGCTGTTCGTGTGATGGAAAAAGTGTACAAAATGAACAAAAAAACAAAACTTACAAGCCAACATTTTTAACCTGCACCCCTCTCCAACCTCTCTCTCTCTCTCTCTCTCTCTCTCTCTCTCTCTCTCTCTCTCTCTCTCTCTCGCTGTCTCTGTTGAATGTATACTTCCACGGCAGGTTCTGTAAATCTGCTCAAGTCTCTTGTGAATTGTCTATTTTTGACGAGCCACAGAAGCCACTGCATGGAGTGGCCAGGTCCGTGCAGTCTCAGATACACCTGGCAACAGAGGATTCAACCCTCACACCTGAACACCCTGACAAACACACGGATACAAGTGTGTACATGTGTACACACTTACTCACACGCACACACCTCCATCGACACACACGTACCCAGAGCTGTTGTGTAAATCCCACCACACACAACACACAAACACAAAAACACATATGCGCAAACATTGCACAAGCATTTCTGGTTGGCCTCCATAGGTACAGATGAGAGGTGGTGCTAAAGGGAGTGACATCGCTGTCGAGGGGGGTCAAAGGGGGGTGAAGGAGAGGAGCTGATGCATTGACTGACAGTCAGAGAAAAACACAAAAGCATATTGATTGACACAAATAGAGTGGTAGAGAGAGAGAGAGAAAAAAAAAACATGTTGGGGGAAGAAAGAGTGTGAATGCAGAGAAGGATAGGATGAGGACAGTGAGAGACAAAGAGAGAGAGAGAGAGAGAGAGAGAAGGAAAGGTGAAGACAGAAAGAGACACGGTAACAGATACCATCAACACGGGACTAATGAGACAGACATTGAGCGAGAGAAAGACGTGTTAATGGACGAACGTTCAGAGATCCTGCCGACCACACTAACTGAAACCGCAGTGATGAGCTACACTGAGAGATGAGAGGGAGAGGTGGAGTGGGGGATTAGAAAAAGAAAGCGGACTGCGGAGAGGTCAGTTTCCTCCCACCATGCAGGTAACCTTTCCAGCCCCGCAGGTTTTTGTTTTGCTTTGGCTCTGTTTTTTTGGGGGCTCAGGGGCACCTGTTTGTGGCAACATCAAAGAGAAGGAGAGGAACATAGAAGATGAAAGAGAGTGACACTGAGGGGGAAAACAGGTAAAGTATGGGAAGCATGTTAGAGACAGATAACAACAGGAAAATGAACATAGAGCTCTACGTGTGTGTATGTGTGAGTGTGTGTGTGTGTATGTATTTATGTGTGTATGTGTGTGTGTGTGTGTGTGTGAAGTGATCAATCGCGTTTAATGGGGTTTATTCTCTTCTCAAGACTTAGTCATAGAATTAATATAGAATCAACACAAAGGAAGTATATTTCAATTCAAATACTATTGTTTCATAGCATATTTTTAACTTTGAACACAGATTCTCTCCTGTGAACTACATTACGATTTCCAATAAAACCTTCAAGGCCATAAATATTGACTGTCACCTTGAAAGGCATATTTGTTATGTGTGTAGCATGTAAATGACTTTCATTTTGAAACAGGGATTGAGATGAGGACACAGAGAAGATTCTGGGGAATCACTTCGACAGCCGGTCGGTACTTAGAACGTGGTGTGCAGCCCATTGGGTTAGCTGTAAGTTGAAGCGCTCAATAAACCTGCAAGCTTGTGAATTCAACTAAGCTCTGTGTCAGGTGTACATTGGATGGCCCCAGATATTTGAACCATTACATACGCACTAACAGACATAATAACAAACCCTAGGCAGCTGCATTAATTGCGTAAATGTCATGTTAAATATTTCAAATAAATCGCAAAAATCAACGCGTTCATTCTGGCCGCACTAAAATGTATATCCAAGAGAGAGAGAAAGGAGAGTCTACACCTCGATCCACCTCATTCCCCCACCTACCTGTTAGTGAAGCCATACACCGCATGTACTCTGTAGCATGAACAGCCCCTCCTACATTTATCCACTTTCACATCCACCTTGTTTTTCACTCGTCAATCTCCCTGCCACTCACCCCATCATCACATCTCAATCCTTTGTCGTCTCACCCACTCCCCCCATCATCCCCTCATTCATTATTGTGATTGACACACCCACGACTC
>NC_045152.1:28555086-28562586 GCF_900700415.2 Clupea harengus | reverse complement strand
GGCTCACTCCATCCTGCCATGCATACTGATGACCCCCCCCCCCCCCTCCACACACACACACACACACACACACACACACACACACCTCTCCTCAGCAGGGGCCCGCCATCCTCCTCGACGTAGTATCTCCATAACCCACCATGTGGAACATAAGGGCCCTTGCCAGCGGCCCGCGGCCCATAAAATATGCATGGTGGCTGGGACAGGAGGCACGGGCGGCTGGGCCAAGGTGGAGGAGTGGAGAGATGGAGGTGGAACAGTCAGCCACCTGAAACGACTGTGTGTGTGTCTGTGTGTGTGTGTGTGTGTGTGTGTGTGGTGTGCGAGTGTGTGTTTGTGTGTGTGTGTGTGTGTGTGTGTGTGTGTGTGTGTGTGTGTGTGTGTGTGTGTGTGTCTATGTGACTGACAATATATAAGCACACAACCACTCTAACAGAATGATTTCCCCCATGACCATATTCCCATTCAGGCACTGGCATATGCACTCACTTCCGCAACAAAAGCCAAGAGTTCCAGTCTAAAGGAGACTACATACATACTGTACACACTCTCACACATCTCCAATATCTGACCCTCACATCTCTCACTCTCTCTCTGTCTGTCTGTCTGTCTGTCTGTTTGTTTTTATGATTGTAACTGACTTCTTTCTTTCAGTTGTTGGATGTAGTGTTTGGTAGACTTGGGTTCACCTTTTGAAAGACAATGTTAATCTTTGGGGTCAGGCACTATTAACATAAGAAGTATGTATATGTGCTTCCTTTTTTGATTGGACAGACAAAGTTGGCCCTCTGGAAATTGGGCAAAGGGTATCCAGGTTATGTTTAAGGCCTTCATTTCATCAAGGAGTTTAATAAAGCTTTCTTTACACTAACTGGCATTGTCAGACATTCTTCAGGTGAAATTGTTTTTGTTTTCCGTTTCTGCTCCTGGTAATCTTTACTTGGTGATGTGTGTTTTTTTTCCGTGGTGTTAGAGTAGGCTACATAGTGCTCTTGTAAGGTGTCTTTGATCCATAAGGTGGTTCAATTAAGTGGTTTTAGAAGTCGTATAGAGACTCTCTCTCTCTCTCTCTCTCTATTTCTCTATCTATCTATCTCTCTATCGACCTATCTATCTATCTATCTGTTACTCTGTGAGTAACCTGAGCTGTATTGATCAGTGAGGCTTTCCCTGTTGAGGCTCAGGTCTCTTTCATAAGAAATCAATCAGAGCACTAGAGCGGAATAAGGTCCCTCTTCTCCTCTCTTCTTCTCTTCTCTCCTCTCCTCTATTCTCCTCTCTTCTCTTCTTCTCTTTCCTCTCGTATTCTTCTGTACCTCACTCTTCCTCATACTCCCCCCATCACCCCCTCCTCTCCTCGCCACCTCTGTCACGCCTTCTCACTGACAGACAGGCCTTCAGCACACCCGCACACACACTCTCTATCTCATGCACACACACACACACACACACTCTATCTCACACATGCACACACACACACACACACACACACAGACACACACAGAGAGACACACACACACACACGCACGCACACACACCCGCACACACACTTAAGTGCTGCCTTCTCTTCTCTCACCCCTGTTCCCACCATACGGGTTCATATATACTGTGTAAAGGGGACTAAGCCTTTCATGAAGGTACGCACAAGTGCTAAAATCAAAGGCAAGAAATAGACTGTAAAGCGTTACGCATCTGCCGTATTGAATTTATTTTGTATATTTTGCATGTGGGTGTCATGAATAAATCATAAGAAACTGTTCAAGCGATAAAGAGAGAGTATTTTGTTGTGACGTATCTGATTGAGTACACTATGTATATGTTATAAATTATGTCATGTGCCGATGTCATAAAACAACATTCCTTATGGTGACTTAACCTAAAAACTAATGCAAACATATACACACAAATAAACACACACACATACACAGATATACAGCAGCAAACACTAAAACAGGAAAATGCTTACTCACATACAGATACTGTATATAAATACACCCCCATGAAAACACATACCCTAGCAAACATTAACACCCACACCCACACAGACAAACACACACACACTCACTCACACACACATACCCGCACACTCACACACACATGTCAGTGTTGCGCTGAGGTCAGCTGAGCGGCATGGGACCCTCACACCCTGCGGCCGTCTCCCGACTCTCTGATCTCACCCTAGCCCCCGCCATAAAACCCACTGGGGCATTGTGTATGTATGCTTGCTTGCTTGCATGCGTGTGTGTGTGTGTGCGTGACTGCCAGTCTCGCCATTCTGCTTCACTGGCGCCAGGTTAACACCCGTGGGCAAACACACACACACACACACACACACACACACACACACACACACACACACACACACACACACACACACACACACAAACACACACAAACGTTACCTCCAGCTCCAGTCCTCCAGTGTCAGCCCCCAGCTGCTCTCCAGTTCTGACCCGCAGCGGGGTGGCCCTGCCTGGGCTGCTGGCTCCTTGCTTCGCAGCCTGGATTAATGTGTCACAAGTGGCTGGCCTCCAAGCGCTGGAAATGTAGAAGTATTAATGGGTTACTGCAGGGGGAATGTGGAGAGGGCACTCATACACACACACACACACACACACATACACATACAGAAATACACTCATGAGTTATATATGCAAACACATGTGCACACATACATAGGCACCCACACAAATTATGAATATTCAAACAAACATTTTTGCCCTCTCACATATACTTATGCAGACACACACATACACACACAGACACACACACACACACACAAACGGGACCATTATTCATTGCATCGGACCATTATTTATTGCCTGCGAGCCCAAACACAACAAGCCAATTAATAATTAACCGCTCTTTCCGCCCCTGAACGCACCGGCGCTGTGGACCACCGGCTTCAGCTGCTGCCACCACCACCTCCTCAACCACCACCACCACCACTGCCTTCGGCACGCGTGAGCTGAATAACTTCAGGTGCCGCAGTGTGGGTGTCCAGTCTCAGAATCAGCAGACTCGGAGCTGAGTTTAGAGACTTAGCGGTGAAAAAAACTTTAATTTCTATCATAATTTTATAATTGAAGTGTTTTTATCTTAAAAAAAATGTAAATGAAAAAAGACCTGGACCTGTCTTCTCAAAACGTGCACCTGAGAGAGAGCAGTAAATTAGGGTGTGGGTGGTCCATCTCACCGTCCTGTTGTCACACAGAATACACATCTGGGAATGGAGCAAACAATACTGACAATAAAACGCATTTAGTGCTCTTATTGGATTCCACAGTTTCCAGACCAATGTGACTGTTATAGGTTATATAGGCTATATAGGTCTCATGGTCAACGCAAGGGCAGTGAAATGACTCAGTACAACCTCTGTAGCAGCAACTGCCGTGAGCCCTTCACAGGTATTGCTTTTAGCATCACCATACACTGTAAGCCCCAATAAGTTGAGTTTACTTAAAAATTTTGAGGAAAGTGGTTGCCTTAAAAACATCAAGTAATGTATAATGAAAACTTGAGTACATTTAACTTAAAATATATTGCAATATCAACTGCTTTGCATAGTGACTACACTTAAAGCATTAAGTTCAATGAACATAAAAATTCCAAGTCAATTTAACTTCAAATCTATTGCAATACACTAAGCCCAGATAAGTTGAGTTTACTTAAAAAATTTGAGGAAAGTGGTTGCCTTAAAAACATCAAGTAATGTATAATGAAAACTTGAGTACATTTAACTTAAAATATATTGCAATATCAACTGCTTTGCATAGTGAATAAACTTAAAGCATTAAGTTCAATGCACTTAATTCCGAAGTTGATTTCACTTAAAATATTTTGCAATAACAATCGCTTTGCATAAGTACTACACTTAAGTGTGTAAGTTCAATGCACTTAATTACAAGTTCAAAATGACAAGTTTTTGATTTCACTTTTATTTCAACACTTTTTAGAAAACCAAAAATACAAAAACTTAAACGAAAAAAATAAACGTTTTTTTTTTTATTATTGCAACCAGTTAGCACCTACTCGCAAGCTGCAAGCTGATTTTTCAGCGTCTGAATTTTTGGTGGCAGCTTGCATTTCCCCAAATTAAGCATAACCTGAACATACACAGACATTCCTGATATAAACATGGAAAAGGCTCTGTTCTCGCTTAACTTCCATGTTTTAGTCTATAATGTTTAAATAGCTGTGCTCTCTTTTCACAGCTATGAGGACAGTACTTGCACTTCCAAAACATTGTAAAACAACAAGAGGAGCGATTCAATTAAACATGCTCCGCATTCAAGTTGTGACCACGTTAGGTTAACCACGGCTGATTTGTAGTTTGTTTTTTTGCCAAATTAATTAAAGACTTAATTTACTTAATGCTTTTCAGCTGTCAAGAGCATTCACATTCCCATAATGCACTCTGGTCATGACTAAAACTCAGTAATTAAAAGCCACTTAACACTTATTTACTCATTCGACTTTATCTACAACGTAGTAGAATATACTTAGTATTTTTCAGTAGTAATCACACTTAGTAGAATATACTTAACATTTGGTAGTAATATCATAAAACTTTAATTCTTTAAGTGAATAAAACTCAGTAATTGAAAGCCACTTAACTTAAGTTAACACTTAGGTTTACTCATTCGACTATATCTACAAAGTACTTAGAATTTTGTAGTAATGTCATCACACTTAGTAGAATATACTTAACATTTAGTAGTAATGTCATAAACTTAAATTATTTAAGTGAAAAAAACTCAGTAATTTAAAGCCATTTGACTTAAAGTTATTCACACATTCGACTATATCTACAAATTGGTAGAATATACTTAGAAACTTGTAGTAATGTCATCAGACTTAGTAGAATATACTTAACATTTAGTAGTAATGTCATAAAACTTAAATTTTTGAAGTGCATTGTAATTAAATTGTTTAAGTACAGTAGACTTGATGAGAAATTGGGGCTAACAGTGTAAGGTGGCCTGTGATGTTAACCTCAATCAACCCCAAATGCCCTTTCAAAGCTGGTGGTGGTTCACTGAGTGCAAGGCATGTCCACACACTCCGACTTGATAAAACAGGTTTGCATAGCTCTCTCCCTGCAGATGTGCATGGCTAAGTGCTCTTGGCTCTGTTCAGATCAACTTCCTGCACTTTGCTGGAGCGTTCGGGGGCCATGATATGGGAGAGGACAGTCAAGAGTGTTATCATGCACAATTATCACGGAACAGGAAGAACACTCCCTCTCTTTTCCAGCATTACACATTCCTCTAAACATAACAACCCAATCCTGACCTTTAGCTTTGACGGCCGGGCAGAGGGCTTAGGTGAGGGGCATGCAATTGTCCATCTTTTGCTGATGCTGATGATCCCGTGTTGTGTCATCTTCATGGGGGCAAAGAAAGGTCGCTGACTTTGGTTTTTTCACAAAATCGACTGAACATTTTGTTTTCAGTCCTTTCAGTTATTCGTTTATCTGTGATGGAGTCTGGATGGTCATCCTTTGCCCTTTAGTGTCACCTGATCTGACCTCTGACCCTGTCATTTCAACGGGTAGTCTGCAGACAGTGAACTCTCACCATGGAGTTCCAGAGTCATGTGAGAGCAATTACCATTAAACCTAACCCAAACCCATCTCTTTCACATGGATTATCACTGTCCTCTACGCACGAATGTGGTCCGACACTTTAGTGAAGCCTGTTTGATCTGATCTGATTTGAATACTGGTCGAAGTAACTCACACTGCGTGTACCCATACTAGCTTGCCCTGGATAAGTTGACCCGCCCACCCCACCCCACCTCACGCCTTCCACCCACCAATAGCGCTTGTCATTTGGCTGTGACAGGGGGGCACCCTGGGTATTGATGATGTTTGTTAACACCCCTCTGAAGCGGGGCATGTCGTTGCCAGGCACCACAGAGGGCTCTCATCGCTTATTCCGTTAACCGCCCCTGACTGTCACCGCCGCCGTGATGCCACATTAGGCATATCTCCGCTGCTCGTAATGGCACTGTCAGGCCAAACATTAGCTCTCAATTAGCCCCAACGGCCAGGCTATTTTTGGCTGCTGAGTTGTGTCACAACGCCGTGAGGTGGTTGTCGCAGCATGGTGCTAGTCTCTGTGTGGCTTCTGTGTTGCCTCCACTGTTGTATATACTGTGGTTCTTGTGGTGAGTTCCTTTGTCGGTTCCTTGGTGTATGATACGAACGTCTTGAATGTCTTTCCGGGTGGTTTGTTCAGTGGGTTTTGTTTAGTGGCTTACTGTTTGCGACACTCGCAGAGATCTAGAGATCTAGATGATAGATGAAGAGAGCACCTACGGGTTATTTGTCGGTGGATTTGATCCATCTCTCATTTGAAAGAAAGACGTTCTGCAAGCAGGAACGTATGGATATGTTCATAATCCATTGGTTTGAGAGTCACAAGAGAATTCTAGTTACAGCTCCTTGAGCATACATTTTGTCCTACTAATTAACTTCTTACATTAATCATTAAAATGACAACAAAATCCAATGGAAAGTCAAGCTTGTTGCATCCATTTAAAAAATCTGGCAAAGCTATTTTTTTCTATGCAAGGTTTCTATTATTTTTTTCCAACCCTAGCAGAACTAATTAATAAAATCATTGTACCATACCCTTTAAAAATGAGTGAATTAAGAAATCTCTTGGCACTATAGAGCCTGTGTGCCATGTAGGTAAACACATTTAGGCATTATTATTTTCTGTCTCCTGTGCTTAATCTTAAGTAAAGACTGTTATCCAAACTTCATAAATTACCATCATGTGCCAACCCCCCCGCCTCCACCCAGCCTCCCCTTGCCTGTGTTTGCTGGAAATGATTCAGCAAACCTGACCCTCGCTGTTTCTGCAACTGTATCGATCGTCCCGGGCGATGGTGGCTTTTGTTTTGCGGGTGACCTGATACTTTGTCTCCTCTTCACCTGTCCGACTGAATCAATACCTCTCTCTGTCTCTGCCGGACTTCGAATCTACCCAGGAAGACATGAACGCAGCATGATCCCCTGGAGATGTCGTATCAGATCTCGCTTCGAGGGAAAAAAAGGCTCCCAAGATCTCAGAAGAGCAAATGCAGATCTGTGAAGGAACAGACAGTAAAAAATGATTTATCTGCTGGTGTGCCACACACACTGAGACCCATGTCTTTTGTTTTCTACATGACCAACAAGATCACAACCACAACCGCTACAATTCAAACCTTCACATCTATAACATGAAGGTTATCCAATTCCAATCCAATTCTAAGGCCAATCGTTTCACTTTACTATTACAAGATAAACTGAACTCTTTTCCAATGTTTTTGCTATCAATCTGCAAGTTGGTTCACCAACACTGGACAGGGGTGGAGAGGGAACAAAGGCTACATACTGATAGAAATAGAAATCTTTATACTGTAAAAAATGGAAATACTATAAACATTTGTCTATAAAAAACTGTAAGTCGCTTTTGGTAAAAGTGCTTGCTAAATGACTTCATGTAA
>NC_045152.1:28542586-28545086 GCF_900700415.2 Clupea harengus | reverse complement strand
AAGACCGCTGGTTTGTGGAGGACTGTGCAAGCCATCACTGGAGCGTCTGTCTTCCTCCGACTGGTTGTTTAAGCATAATTACCTACATTAGAGATGGCCTAATGATCCCCCCCTTCCCCCGCACACACCCCCTCAGCAAATGAGTTCACCCACAATGCACTGCTTTCCCAGCCAACTCACATCCTCTCAAAGAGCACTGGCTCCAGGACACTTAGCAGACTTCAAGTGATGCTCCTGTCTGTCTCCCTGTCCCCTAACTACTTCACAGTAACACACACACACACACACACACACACACACACACACACACACACACACACACACACACTCACAGAGACATAGACACATACATACATACAAACGTGCATGCGTACATAAACAAATACAGATGCACATACACCAGCAAACACTCAGTGAATACATGTGCACATACATATCTAAACACACACAAACACACACACACACACGCACACACACACACACACACACACACACACACACACACACTGAGTAGATGGAGCACTTTAGCAATGGCAGCAGCAGGATCAATGAAGAGCACTTTGTCTTGAGTTTCCTGTGGAGTCCTGAGTGGCGTTTTTGGTGGCGAGAATTCGGGGGGACCCATTCTCCTGCTGCGCCTCCAAGTCTCTCTCTCTCTCTCACACACACACACACACACACACATACACACGCACACATAGACACACACACACAGTCAGACAGGGACACAGAGACTGGGAGAGTAGCAGGAGGAAGAGCAGGGTGGGCGCCAGCGTGAGTGGGAGACTCTGGTAAAGTGAGCCTTCTGATGACAATCCCAAAGCCAGGCGTCTTGTGGGGGAGAGGCTGGCTCTCTGTCAGTCCACCAGTCTCCATTCACCACCACACTCCCTCCTTTACCTTTTACCACCCATCCTTCCTGGGCTTCTCTGTTTCCTCCCTCTCTCTCTCTCTCTCTCTCTCTCTCTCTCTCTCTTTCTCACTCTCTTTCTCTCACTCTCTCACTGTCTCTCTTTCTCTCACTCTCTCACTGTCTCACTTTCTTTCTCTGCCTGTGCCTTACATTTTAAATTCATAAGTGCTTTGCTATCAGTTTAAAAGGTATAACTTATAGCGAAAGTATCTGTGTAGCGAGTGTAGTTTTAACATAGAAAATGGAGGAAATGTTCAATTAATAAGCTTACTAATTCCCTCTGTTTCTGTCTCTCTCTCTCTCTCCCTCTCTCTCTCACACACACACACACACGCACATACACATTTGCACACACCATACAGTGAATGACACTGATGACTTATTGTTGACATTCTAATTCTCATTCAATGCATGTGAGGCAATGGGACGAGTCTGCAAATTGGTTTGGCTCATCTGTAAATACAGTTTGGTTTATTGTCCCAATAAAGGCAGGCTCAATATTCAAATTACTTTTTGTCTATCACCGTCTCTCTCTCTCCCTATTTTTCATTGCATCTGTCTTTCTCTCTCTCTCTATCTCTCTCTCTCTCTCTCTCTCTCTCTCTCTCTCTCTCTGCCACTCTCCATATCTTTCTCTGTCCTTATGTGACTTCTAGAAGTATAGACTTCAAATTGGGCCGTTGTCTCATCTCTGTGGTCTCCAGTGTGTCTTCCTGGAGCTGGGCCCCTGACGCGGCGCCCCCAACTGCAGACAGGCAGAGCAGACTGCACGGGCCCTAACTCGCTTAGGTCGCCTGTGGTCAGAGGAGGCCCATTCACCTAAGTGAATTTCACCCACGTTGAGCAGAACACTGGGGTCCAACTAAAGTTTCGTGTCTCCTTGAAACTCCTCCTGGAACAAGCTAAGCCAGACAGTCTGGCATTTCAGACGCAGAATTAGACGATGAGGATGAGGGCCTCGGTTGATCCCAATGGCAAAACATTCAGAGTTCTTGGTACGTCAGTGTGAAAGGATATTTACATGAATACCCACAAACACACAAGCACACCCACAAACACACAGATACCTAAACATACATCTGACCTGGATATTGTGTTTGAGCCCATTGTTGATTTATGCTGGGCTTTGACCAGTCAAACACATGAAGGTGGATATCGGTCTCTGGCTTACAGCCCTGCCCTCCTCTCCACCTGTGTTCCACAACACGGCAGTATTTACACTTAACACTCCAGCATTTACACTTAATCTGTCCCTCTCTCCTCTTTCTCTCTCCTCATATCATATTCTCTTCTCGTCGTCACTTGCCTCTCCTCTCTCTTCCTGTATATCCCTTTCTCCTTCCCTCTCTCACCATCTCTTCTCCTGTCTCCATCACCCTTCGCTCCTCTCTTCTCCATCTCTCCCTCTCTCTCTCTCTCTCTCTCTCTCTCTCTTTCTCTATCTGTCTTTCCTGTCGTCCGCTCTCCTGCCTTCCACAGCTGCGGAGCTGACGGTAATGATGAGCTATGTGCAGCCAGGCTGGAGATGAGAGACGCATCAATCTGTCGCCACTGACAGACTTTACATTTGATTTGTTTTCAGTGTGC
>NC_045152.1:28535086-28540086 GCF_900700415.2 Clupea harengus | reverse complement strand
AGACACACACAGACTCACACACCTACACTTAGCCTTGCTGGAGGAACATACTGTGTACTGTGTGTATATATATATACATGCACATCCACATTCAACACACACACACACACACACACACACACACACACACACACACACACACACACTCACACACACACACACACACACACTGTGTGTATATATATATACATGCACATCCACATTCAACACACACTCTGAAACACACACATGCACACAAAAGCATACAGTCATGCGCATCTCTACACATACACAAACATACATGTACACACACATTTACAGACACAAATGCATGCCCTTCAACCTCCTCTTTCTCTCTCGCTCACACACACACACACTTACACATACCTACATACAGTATAAATATGCATATTTTGACACCCAGACAAAATGTCTTCCTTTTCTCCCATACAAAAGACTTATACATGTACATCCACTCTCTTCATTCCTTTCCATCCTTCGCAAACACATAACCCCTATCTCAATCACTCTCTCTCTATCTCTCTCTCTAGCTCTCTAGCTCTCTCTCTCTCTCTCTCTCTCTCTCTCTGTTCTCCTACTATGCAGTACAACAGACTGACACATGAAATAGTGTCTAATGCCCACATCCATCTGGCATCTCCCCCCCCACCCTAATGCCACCCCCTCTGACATTTGGAGTGTGTGTTTGTGTGTGTGTGTGTGTGTTTGTGTGCGCGCGTGAGTGTGTGTGACCGTGTGTGTATATATGTGTGTATGTGTATGTCTGTTGGAGATGACTTCCTCTTCTAATTAAGAAACTCGGAGCACTCGGAAGCAGCAGAAGACTCTGCCAGCTTGTGTGCGCTCAAGTGGAATATTTTCCTCTGGGTTTTGTCTGGATGAGAATTCTTATACGACGACGCCACATGCAGAGAAATATGAAGTCAGCCAGAATGAAACTCACAGGACTATCAATATTGCCATACTGCAGAAGCACCCATTTATATTTAAGTTTAGTTACTTTTTTATTATACAAATTAATCGAATACTGGCACATGTAAATATGATGACTTACACAGTCTGTGCAACTCAGTGTATGCGTCTTTGTGGGTACTGTCATATGAGTGATTGTGTGTGTGTGTGTGTGTGTGTGTGTGTGTGTAGATACAGTACTGTGTGTCTGTCTGTCATGGAAATGCATGGATACTTTTTTGAAACTGAGACAAAAGTGCACATTGAAGGAATCACAGAAGTTCCCATACAGCCCCTCTATGCCATCCTGTTCTAAGGGGGTGGTCCGAGAATTCCAGTTTCCATAGTGACTCACCATAAAATGTCCTCCAGTTTGGCACAGAATGACGGTAATGTTCTGTCTGCTGCATAATCGCACATGGGCCGCATAGCCACACTGCGTAGTGCGTATCCATGGGAGACTGCACTATATGGTTCTACACCGGAACACATTCACATTAGGTCTCCTTTACTAAGTATTATATTATATTGCATATATATATATATTATATTACATATTATATTGCACATACAATTTTATAATAATGTTACAATGTTATATTTTAATATTATATTATTAACATTATACATCGGAAATAGCAAGCCAAAAACTATCCTCAATCTTACACAGAATGAGTCGATCGGTGTACAGCTTCCTTGAAGAATCTCCTTCAGCCTTGAGTGATGTTTGACAGGAAGATGTTTATTGTCCTCAGAGTGGACATACGTTTCCACAGCCGTCAGCTGTAGTTCCAGAAAGCCGCCAAAAGGAATCCCAACGCAAGGAGGAAAACATTTCAAGGCCAAATGTCATGCCAATCAGTAGAAACAGACACCAGTTTAAAGTCCCAGCACCGGCACAGGAGTCATCTATCTTAAAGAGTAATCCTGATGTCCTTGCTCAAATTGGCCACTTCTCCTAGTCAAGGACCTAAATACTATCACTTTGTACCACTCAAAACCACGTGGGATGTGTAAAAACAGAAGTCCACAGCACTCACATCATCTAGGTTGGGTGCACACAATGGTGACTATGAGGCCTGTCCTGAAATGACCAGCGCCCCCAGCCAGAACACCGCTGCCAGGCCATGCGTTCCTCCCTACCAGCGCACTGACCAGGCTGGGCCCAATGCGCTGGGTCCGGTCCCGCTCACACAGAACTCCAGCGCCTCTCCGTCACCCGCAGTGGCTTTGTCTACCACAGGGAGACCTTAATTAGATTAGGCGTCTCGACGACACACCTGCGCCACATAAACGCCGCCATAAAGCCTAATTGAATAGAAGTCCCGGTGGCCAGAGAGCTTTCTGATATCCCCCCTCCCACTCGTTAGGGTGTAATTGTGAGTAATTGTCATTTGTATGATGGCCATTCTAATCTGACTAGGTGGCATTAGCACTCATTTTAACAGCTATACGAGGCCCGTGTCAGACCACAAAACTACTTGGGTATCAAGTTAAGCTGATTTATTTTTGAGTGGTTTAAGAACATTGAAGGGCAGTTGGAGCAGCGCTCCTGGGCATCCTGTTGAGTTCTACTGGTTTCTTAACAACTTTATTTTGGAGTGCAAAGTGTCTGGTGCTAAATGAATGGCCTGGGTAGAATAGCATAGCAGAAAGGCACAAACCCACCACCAGAAAAATACATTTGTACAAAACAGTAAAAATAATTTTAGAATGAATCCCCACGGTTGTTGAATATATTTATGTAAAGTTGCAGTTTCGACGGCCATGGGTGTTCCGTTTCAAAGGCCTCCGCAACACATCTGGCCCAGATACAACCCAGATCTGTCAACTACCGGCTGGGGAACCATGAACACAACTAACCACTCATCACAGCACACACACACACACACACACACACACACCCACACACACACGCACACGCACACACACACACACATACATATACACACATACACACACACACACCACCACCACCACCACCACCACCCACTGTCTTTACGGCCCTTTTTTAGAACAGAACCTTCGATGCAGGCTCCTCCCCTGAGAGCCACATCCCTGCTTTGTGATTGGTCGTGGGCAGATGTGAGGGGTTATTTATGGGCTCGGGTGTGACGGATCTGATCTGTGAAGCCTGAGCAGGACGAATTCCTCACATCCCCTGGGTGACATTCAGCAGCCGCTCAGGGTTAGCCTATGCATCTGTGTGTGTGTGCGTGTATGTGTGTGTGTGTCTGTGTGTGTGTGAGATACTATTCACACATTCTTGTAGGTCTTAGACCTGTGTGTGTGTGTAGGTGTGTGTGTGTGTGTGTGTGTGTGTGTGTGTGAGTGTGTGTGTGTGTGTGTACTATCTATACAATTCTCACTTTTCCCCAGAACAAGATGCTTCAGATGTCTTGGGTATGTGGTTATCTTTTTGTCGAAACCATTCTAGATTCTGGCAGAACATTCACTTAACTATATAAATATATGTCCAATAAAAAAGTGTGTGTGTGTGTGTGTGTGTGTGTGTGTGTGTATGCTAAAAAGGGAGAGAGAGAGAGAGAGAATGAGATAAAGGGTGAGAGGGACAGAGGGACAGAGGAAAAAGAAGGAGAAATTGTATGCGTGTGTGTGTGTGTGTGTATGTCTGTGTGTGTGTGTGTGTTTGTCGTAGAGTGTGCCAGGGAGTCTAGTAGAAGTTAATGGCCGATGCGAGCACTTTCTGCTGTGCTGACGTGTATATCTTGAGATGAGGCTGAGCTAATATCTTCTTTAAAAGAGCATTGCCCCCATTAAAAGGTATAAATAAAAACAAAGAGAGGGGAAAGACCCTCCTGGGGCCAATGCAAACCTGGGGAGAAACAGACATGCAGCCAGAAATGTGCTTTACACTGTTCCCGCTCCCAGCACATACAGATAAGTCTAAGACTCACAGTAGAATATGGACATGAATGGATGGATGGATGGATGGATACATGTCTGAAATGTCATGATTGTAGAGGAAACCTTATGTACCAGATTGGATTGATTTATGCCTCATCCTTTATAGATAGATATAAAAATATGAAAATGAATTACAGTGCAGCACAGTGGCAATGATCTACAGTCATTTGTGGGCCCATTTGAGTGGCAGTTCTCAGGGGCATGAAATGGGCATTAAATCACCGCCGCTCCCCTGGCAGGGCCAATGCCTGTGTGTGGCAACACTCTGCACCACAGCCACAACAGTTGCCAAGGCAACAATGGCACAGAACTTAGGCCTTGGCCAAGACTGTCTGGGTGCGGGGAGAGACAAGCGGGGAGAACAGCGAGGAACAGGAGAAGGCAGCGAAGAGTACCGGCAGAGAGGAGGTGAAAAGAGGAGGTGCGATAAGAGTAAAGGAGTAAATGAGTAGAGGAGGAAGGTGAAGAGATGAAAGATAGAGTGAGAAGAGAGGAGTGGAGAGGAGTGAGTGAGAAGAGAGCAAAAAGGAGAGGAGAAGAGAATGAAGGTAGATAAGGGGGATGCCAGCCAATTCACTAGCGTTCATTGCCTTCAAGAATATTGACCTGCAGTGGTAGGTGATGTTCTTAATCTGAACATGTGACACATATGATTCAGTGTGAAATTGATTACTCCAGACAGTGATCCATTTAAACCTAAATAGAGCGTGATGGTGACATTCAATCAGAGAAACTTAAACCCTAAATCCAGTTGATTCAGTGATGAACTAATTCAGAGTGATGCGAGGTGAGACTGGACCAAGGTCATACCGAACAAAACTGATTCAGAGTTGCACTGTCCATCTGAGGCCACAAGTGAATCAGCATGAATCAATAGGAATCAATTCCGATGTCAGTGTCTCCAGCAGACACTGCTGCCATCTGCAGGCCAAAAAGGAGAACTACGGCAGTGAACCTCCCTGTCACGGTTTCTGGACAGAGGAAGAAGAACAAAAAAATGCCCTTGTCAGAAATGTACTCCTTGGGACATCTTGCTCACTCATTAACTGACCTGCTTGGCAGTGACCTCCTGTTTGGTGAGAACTGACACAGAGGCCACACCATCCATGCTGAGGTCAGGA
>NC_045152.1:28477586-28530086 GCF_900700415.2 Clupea harengus | reverse complement strand
AAAGTATGCTGTTTGTGTGTATGTCTTTGTTCATGTCTGTGCGGTTGCCTTTGCGTGTATGTGTGTGTGCATGTGTGTGTGTCTGTGTGTGTGTGTGAGAGAGTGAAAGAGAGAGAGAGTGTGTGTGTGTGTGTGTGTGTGTGTGTGTGTGTGTGTGTGTGTGTGTGTGTGTGTGTGTGAAGGAGTGAGAGATTGTGTGTGTATGTACAGACAGACATAAAGTGCCTCTCCAGCAGGGGAATGTTAAAACCACGATGCACAGATGGAACAGAGAGATATTAAAACCTCCTGTCACAGCGGGGAGAGATGGAGGCACAGCAGAACGAGGGAGGGGGAGAGAGACACGAGTCAGAGACAGAGACAGAGAAAAAAGAATAGACACTAGAGAGAGAGAGAGAGAGAGAGAGAGAGAGAGAGAGAGAGAGAGAGAGAGAGAGAGAGTTTAAATGTGCACACGCATATGAGTGCGGGAGGATGTTCACCCATGCACCAAACAGACGTGTCATTATGTTTGTCGTGCATTCTACTCCTCTCCTTTACTGCTATGGCGTGACCCACTGGGCATGAGAAACAGAGACCAGGCTTTCACTGTCTAGTTGAGGAAGAGTGCGCCCTCTGCTGTTAATTCATTAGCACAACTGACATTAGCACTTCAATGGTTCCTTGTGGACCCAGATCTGTAACAAATGTCTCATACAAGATGTGTATGATACAAATCCAATACAAAAAAGTCTTATACAAGGCAGGCGTGATGGCAAAAAAAAAACAGTTAGTCTTATCAGACAAAAAAAGTATTGGGTAAGTATGAAAGTGTGGATGTATTTTAATGTGCGCTTATAAATATTAAATGTGGCATACTTAAACAATTAAACCTATTATTTGATGTTTTCCATCAACATCAAATGAATCCATCAACCTTTTTCTTGCACTGAGAAACATTAAATGTAATTTTCAGTTATTTGCTTTTAGAGAAGATAGAGAAATACCACATTACTCTCAAGTGCCACCTGGCGGATAAAAGACTGTCTCTTCAAAACTGGTGACTTGTGAAAAATTCCTGCGCGCCTCATAAAACATTCCTCCCGAGACAGCGGGAGATAGATTCTGCTCCTCGGAATTAACGTATCGGCTGATGGAGCCGTTCATGAGTACCGGCTTCGCCCGGGATTAGATTTCTTGAGTCCGTGCTGATGATGTATCGATTTTTTCCACTCCAACTGAGACCTCGGTGTCAGCATGGAGACTGCCCGAGTACAAAGCGGAAAGTACCAAATATTAGATGGAAATCACCCGAGGCCCACAGGTCGCTGGGGTTGGGGATAACCGCCTCCTCCGCGGTTGCTTGTATCCGTTGTTGTTTCAGCCACCCGGCTAATCCCACAATTATTCAATTCTGTAACCTAGACCACTGAAAAAAACAACAACTCTGTGTCTAAAATTAACCAAGCATCCATACAAAATTATTTTCCTTGGCTGGCTACTCACGAATAGTCTAATAGAATCTGGCTTTCCTCCCCCTCTTTGGGCCTCAGATAATTATGATGAATATTAGATTTTTAGTGTATCGATCATTCTCAGCTATCCGTTTTTTCATGTGGTCATACCATTATAAAAAGAATGCAGCAACATAAAAACCGTTGGTGAATTTACCAGTTATCAGTGAGTTGATGGACTTGAAAACTGTTTTTGCAGATTAATGGAAATAGTCAAATTACGTTTAAATTAATAACGAAAATAACACATACTAGATTTTGTTAACATCAAATTACAGAAAGTTGTTATTTTTATTTAATATATGAGCTACAATTCGAAATATATTTGTTTCAGTCACTAGAGGGCACAATTGTATAATTTTTTCAGACATTTCGCCTGCTGTGTGGGGGAAAGTTGCAACTACGAATATCTGCCAGCAGGGGTCTCTTTGGTCAAGGTTTGAGGAAAGTGTCATCAATTCTTCATTTCTCCTATTCTTTATCTATCTATTTATCTCAGCACTACTGTTAGGATTCAGATGACCCCCTCAGAAGAATGCATCCACACTGACCCATATTAGCAACATTTACCATCTGACTATTGGCTTTACTACTGCCTCTTCAGAGTGTAGTCATGATACTGCTATGTCCATCTGTGTGACCTGCTTACATTTAGTGTGGAATAGTCTTTAGTATAGTAGGCCTGTATCAGATTGGAGACAGGATATCCTGTCATGCTGCAAACCTTAACTAGGTGAGACTAACTGCATAAGCTGCATGATAAACCTGCAGAGAAAAATGGACACATTATCTGAAATCGAAAGGAAAGCTTCCAAGATTTGTAATGTCTATGTATGCATAAGCACTAAAGCACGTATGAAAACATGGCCCAGCAGAGGTCATGTAGGTATAAAGTGGCACAAAACAAACACGGCCTGAGACAATGCAACTTCCTATAATGCAGATGTACTTCAGACTGGTGTGAAAATTGATTGATGTTTTAAGGGCATTAAATGAGCTTAAGGTATTCCAGAGAGAGCTGGAGATTGGATCACAAGGGGGTAAGCTGGCTTCACCGTTTGGTGAAGCGTCTCTGGAAATCTACAGGAGGTTGAAGTACCAAATTGCCGGTCAAATGATATGATATAAGAACGAAATATTTTTAATGTATTGTCCTTCAGTCCTCCCTAATGACCCTAAACATGTATTTGCTTTGATTTAGCTTGCTTTGCCTTGATCATCCCACTTTACCACAGAGAGCCTAATCCCAGCTCCCTTCCTCGGTGGAAATGTCTGCCCTCAATATCAGCGTCACGGTTGAAACACCTTAAACACTCCAGCTTAAGGTTCCTGCTAACTGTTTCTAAAATGAAATATCCTCCAAATGTGAATTAATCAATACTATGTTTACTGCGTAAAGTTGTTATGTACATCATATTATAGGCAGAGTTTGCTTATCTTGACTAAAAACACTAAAAGTACAGGCTTATTGATGATGATATACCAAAGGCATGGTAAGTAGAACCATCTTTTCTTTCTTTGTTCAAGACTCGATGCATTTATTTACATTTCAGGTTCTAAAGTATGTAAAAACATGCAGTTAAGCTCCAGAAAGAAAGCACCAAAATATATCATATATGTATCATCAATGCATATCGGGATTGACAGTTATTCCAGAAAACTGCTCTTGTGCATGTAATGCTTCCCTACTGTTTGTATGCTTGTAAGTGACCTACAAAATGAAGAATGAAGTATATTTGTTATTCATCTTCACACACCTTAAGCAAGCTAACCCCTGTGATAGGATGGAGGTGTTCATATATTTCTTATCTGGCTTCGAGCCTCTTTATCTCAATCTCAGTTTTTTGCTATGTAAAGTCAGGTTGCCCACTATGGGTGGGGGCCCAGATCTCGTGGCTCATCCGTCTGCTTATTAAAGGCTTTGAAAGATAATATCAGAAGTATTGAGTGGTGATAATCAAAAGGTGGTAGAGGAGAGTAGTGTTGATGCCGACCGGTTCAAGTCTGATCCAATCGCTTCAGATTCTGCACCACAATATCCCTCTTTCCGATAGGACTAACCCAAAGAAAATCAAGTAAAGAGGATCCATATCACAGGGACATTCATGAGAAAGCAGCATTAGGCTATTTTACAACCCCGTACAAAGAGCCACATTCAGCCCAATTCTGTCCCTTAGATACATTGTACTTAGAATGTATTTCTAATATCAGTACATGTCGAGCTTTAAATGGTGGCTGGAGTTATTTCAGATCACGATCAGTAACCTTTATGAATGTGTACTTATGTGAGACGAGAGTATGTAGTACTTGTGGGAGTGCACCTTAATAAAGACATATAAGACAAAGTGGCACATATGATCCTTTCAGGCCTCCACAAGAGGCCAGCATGTGTGTATCTGTCTTTATACACAATTCTTCATATAGTACTTAGCTGCCATAGCTGGGCTAGGAGACATCATCTGAAAGACTCTATTTCATAGGCGGATTTTCTGCTGGATGTAGTTTGCCATAATGCATGTTTTGTGTCCATGTTTTCCTGGTGTGAACTGGAGAGCCCCCATGTTGGAGTGAGATGTGAGATACGTTACTTTTGGTGAATAGAATATTGGGGTGTTTCAGCATGACATGACAGCCTGAGTCTCTCTCCTTAAACAGTGTCAACACACTGGATAGGCTACCTCTGCCCAGGGACTCTGAACTGGATAGTCAACTCAGTTACTGTCCCTTCCTCCTTCTTTCCCTCCACCCTTCTCTCTCTGTCTCTATTTCACACACACACACACACACACACACACACACACACACACACACACACACACACACACACACACACACACACACACACACACACACTCCATCTTCTTTCTCTCCCTCATTCTATCTCTATTTCTTATTGTGTCTCCTTCACCCACGCTCTCTCCCTCACTCATCCTCCCTCTCTCTCTCACCTTCCCCCTCTCTCTCTCCCTTCTTCTCTCTCTGCAGACAGACAGTGCTGGTGGTTTTGTATGTCTCTCTCCCTTCTTCTCTCTCTGCAGACAGACAGTGCTGGTGGTTTTGTATGAGTAATGGGGTAATTAGCTCAATCATGCTGCAGAGACAGAAGATAAATTTTGTTAGCACACCTCCATTGTTCTTCCAGAGTTTTCCGATCATGCTTCTTTCCTCTACATTACCCCAGTTTCCTCCGTCTCTCCTCCACCTCTCCCTTTCTATCCCTTTCTCTGTTGGCCCCCTCATCTATTTTCACTCTCTATCTATTTATCCTTTTTCACTCTCTATCTATTTATCTTTTTTTTCCATACTTCTTCGACACACACTTCTCTTGGCAGTCTCTCTTTTCTTTTTGTCTCCATCTTTCTGTTTTTCTCACTTTGTATTCTAGAAGCATTTTCATAATCCCTCAATTTTAAAGAAATGATTGGGCATTGTCGATGCCTTGTTATACACGTTGAGTAAAAGTGACCAGTAGCTAGCATAGTATTGTTTCCCATGATTTACAGTTGTTGGGTTAGATATTGATGAGTGTTCACGTTGACATCAGACATGTTGGGAATTTGTATAGAGCTAGGTAATGTTTCAGTTAAAGGCCTTTGTAAAGTACCATATCCAATCATTAGTCATCATGACAGACAATGTCCAATTATAAAACAGTGTACTGACTATTGCAGCTCTTATTCGAAGACATATCACATGCAGTCCACTGAAAAGAGAAAAGAATAAACTCTGGTAAAGAAGGTAAATTGAAAATAAAAGTTACTTAGCTGTTCATATTTGAAGGTTAATTTACTGACAATTGAAGAGATAGAAGAATGTACATTGTTTTTTTTTTTTTGCAGCCACTGAGCTTTAGAAATAAAAAGTAAACGGTTTGGCTAATTCATGTCTCAAAATGTGGCTAATTCATGTCTCAATGTGATGGCAATTGAATACTTCTTAACCTGCAGTCAACTTTAGCTTAATCCATTGATGAGTTTCTCCGCAGATTGAAAGCATCTTTCTAGAAAGTTCTTACCAAAGTCACCTCTCTTCCCACTTCTAATTGACTGGAGGTCTCTGGTGAAAAATGGGTTCGCTGTTCGCGGGGGCGACAGGTTGCTAATGAAGCTGAACGTGTTGTTTGTGCCGTACCCTCACCCTCATTGAGCCCCTTCTCTACCCCTCCCTCCCCACCGCCTTACTTCATCGGCAAACTCAATTCAGAAACGGGCTCTGGGCCACATGCCAGCTCAGGGCCAAATCCATTCTGCAGGCAGCATCTATGTGAAGCGTCAACCCTGTGTGTGTGTGTGTGTGTGTGTGTGTGTGTGTGTGTGTGTGTGTGTGTGTGTGTGTGTGTGTGTGTGTGTGTGTCTGTGTGTGTGTGTGTGTGTGAATGAGAAAAAAGAGCGAGAGATAGAGCGAGGAGGGGGGAGGATGGAGAGAGAGAATGTGGGTGTGGGTGTGGAAGTGAGCCCATATGAAAGAGGTCTGTAAAAAAAACACAGGAATCACACTTGTCATGCACAGTACTTGCATGATACATCTGAGGTAAAGAGCTTGCACATTTCATATTAAAATAGCATAATGCCCTTCAACATGCAAGGTAGGTCATATGTAAAAGTTTTTTTTTAATATTACTGCATGTGAAAGGGGCTAGTCATGCATGTTAACACTCTGTTATCGTACACACTATCTAAAAATGAAGATATGTCAATTTTTCATATGGGTGTGTACTGAAGTAAATAAACTTCCAACAATGTCCAACAGTTATAGACCTTAATGTTATTAACAGGATAAAGAAATCAGAATTATGCAGGAATTTACCTCTTTAATATTTATATAAGTAAATAGTTTTGGTATCATCTTCAAATTCATTTTTGATGGTCATGTGAGGTACAGATAATCACAGTAGCCACAGGCTATGCACTTACCTATGTAATCCTGTGGTCCGGCATCACCCCAAAAACATGTAAGAAAAGCTGAGCCAACTGTGCTGTCTTTGATATTTGTGTCACATGTCAGTCTGGTGAATTATGTGGTACCGGTCACACTGTGTGGCGTGTTGTTGTAAGCAACTGGTCTGTCAAGATCCGCTCTGGGCATCAAAAGGACCGGAACACTGTCTCCCACAGCACCTCTGCCGTTGTGGCCGCTGTCTGGTCTCTTGTTGACACTGCAAAGGCAAATCTAGAGAGCAGGTCAACCATAACCAGTATGTATTGGTGGCTATCCCCAGGGCGCCGCAGGGACAGGTAATCCGGGGCAAGGGTCACATAGCTACTCTCGATAGAACACAAGGGTGCCCTTGGCCTGCTAAGCACTGGGGACACTCACTCCCCCACCTGTGCTTGTCTCTGCTCATGCCAATCCAGAAAAGTCTCTCACGCAGTGCAGTCAGCAGTCGGGACCCCTTGGCGTGGCCCAGAGCCACGTGATACTGAGTCCACAGAGTTTTTCTCTCATTTTCATTTTTGCATGTCTTTGAAGTAGCTAGCTCCACAGTAGACCAATAACTCCTTGTTTCTGCTTTAACTAGCCTAAATAATAAACCAAAAACTAGAAACCGCTTAAACTATTTTTGACAGTTCAGACAATAACCCTTCTTAATGTTTGTTTTAGGTTTCTAGACCTCAATAGTTAATTTGTGTTTATTTTTTATTTAACAGAAAATAGGAACAAAACATACAGATTTGAAAATAGACAATTCAGATTTGATGTACAGTATCTTAAAGCAAGATATTAAATCTACTGTTGAATTAATGTCAGATCTCTGCAGACCATGATTGGGTGCAGCACTTTTCAGTGTGTTTCCACTCAGTCTAGGTCATTTGGGATATCAGGTACAGGCTTATGGAGACAGCAAAACTGGGTGGTATGATACAATAACCAACTATTCACTCAAACTTTACTTGAATTATAGCACTTCCTGACATGACAGCTTTGCTTTGGTTGGTTAGCTGCAATAAAAGGGGGTGTGATCTACCATTAAATCCAGGCTTTTCAGTGCAAGTACAATGGCAAATTACATTCATTGTATTTGACATTATAACAGTCTATCCAACCACACAAAACAGTTACATTCAGATAATGTGAAAAAATTGTATACTTGTACAAATGTAGCTCTCTGCCAATTAATTTGGCGTATTCTACCATAAAGAATACGAAGATACCAGGCATTTTTAGAAATATGTAAGGTGTTTTTTTGTGTGTTAAAGTGTGAATGACCAATCATCTGTTGAAGCAGCTGACCTTTGCAATGAATTGGTAGGCAGCTTTCCCGCATTACAGATGAGTGTTTCAGCTGTTCCATGGTGCTGTTCAAACTGTACAGTTGTAACAAAAGTAGGCAAAAAAAAAAAAGTAGGTTGTGGAAATTATGAACTAGGCCTACTTGTAGAAAACACATTTTAGTAGACAGGCAAAATAAACATCATGTGAAATATAACGTTTTCAGTTTTTGTTTGCTAAAAGTGTTCTTACTGTACTTGGTCTACCCCAGGCACAACAATATTACAGAGAGAAAAAAAGATAAATTAGTGTTCTCATTAGCACACTGCCTGCCTGACTAAACCTGAACAGCGCTGTACAGGCAAATAGTAGACTGTAGTCTATGCTCTCAAATTCAAATAACATATTTGTTCAAATTGCAAGTACGAAGTAGTGCGAGCCTTCTTATGTTAACTGGCTTAATACGTTTTATACATCTCACAGCTTGCAGAAGCTGCAAAACACACAAGTCTTGGCTTTCACTCAATCTCCCATGATGCCATTGTCGGGGTCGTAATTTGACGCATGCTCAAGTTGGCGGGTGGCTAGGGTAGTGGTACTCTTTTGTCTGCAAGAAGAGGGGACGTGGTTCTAAAGTAACACAACGTTCTACTATATTTTTCCCACATAACAGCTGCAAGCTTGTGCAAACTAAGTAGCAGTTACGCTATCCCAAAGTCAGATCAAAAGGCTTTTCGCATCTGTGTGTCCGTTGTCATTTCTGTGTAAAGGTAAGTTCAATTTTATTCCAGCCCGGTAGCTTTGCAAAATGAGTCAACGTTGAGGTTTGTTTGGGTTGCAGCTGTAGAAATCGAATCATCGAACCACGTGATTAAAATAGGTGTGCATGCATTTTAGTGGTCTTAACTTCGCTGTCTGAGATCAGTTGCCTTTATCAGCATGTTGACCAAGCCTCCTCGTGCAGCATTTCCCAGCTCTATGAGTACCGTTTGCTGCGCTGATTCAGGTCAACATGGAGGAGGAGGAGGCGGGAAGCCATGACTGAGACGAGCAATGCTTGCAAATAGAGATGTTCTGTCGGGCACTGTTTGCTACATAATTTGATTCAGCGTTACCGGTGCCGAATTGATGTCATTGACTGATTTTATGCAGCGTGAAACCCTCGCTGAAAACGTGATTGAGATATTGATTATAGCTGGAGAATAGGTGATGGAAGCCTATGTTAGATTTACAACAGATGTCTAGCAAGCTAGAAATAATATGCTCAGTCTCCACCGCTGTTTTGTAACAGGGGGTGGGCCTTACCATTTTGTCTTCTGTAGCCAAATTTGTGTGTAGAAGTTATTTGTGCCATTAGACTTTTACGAACTTTTTTGTTACAAGTTACAAGTCTTTTATTGTCAGATGCACAGTATGACACAGGGTCAGACTGGGCACTGAAATTCTTAGGACAAGGCACCGCACAACAACCTACCATAACATAGCAAACATAATATAACATAACATGACATGCACTCTGTACAAGTACTCTGAATTTTTGTTTTGTTTTGATACCTTTAACCGTAACGTTTAAGACAGTTGGGCAGGTGTAGGTATGTGTCTGTATTGAACGTTCGACCAGTCGGCATAGGCCTATATCCTAGGTAGCAAGCAACTTTTACAGGCTTTGATTTACAAATTACAAGTCACTGGCAGAGACGGCTAAAATATTAATAGTGTTGAGTTAATGCAAGGCGTATCTATTTGGTAAGGAAAGCTATGAGTTACCCTTGTGTTCGTTTGCACGTTAACTTAGTTGATATGTAGACTGCAGTTTAGAACCAAGTGCACTGACCTGGCATGCAAAAAAAATGAAAAGAGAATTTAAGAATTCAACTAGTGTGAAAAATCCCAAATAACATGGTGCAGGCAATATTGTTGTTTTGCTTCTCTTGTGTCAGATTCCCAATACAGTTGGTTTCCTAGCTGTATTTCATTCAGAGGCTTTGTTTTGGTCACGCCCTCCTCGGACAGTGATTTTCTTTCTTTACTTATTTTTTTAAACCAACTGTCTCACCTCACATGGTTCACGATGTGATTACTTGTTGATTGTGTGGTGAGTAAGGGAAAAGTCATTTGTGTATTCACGCAATGGGAAGCTGGTGGTGGTGGCGTCGGTGACGGGGGGGGGGGGGGGGGGGGGGGTTGTTGTATCTTTCTGGTTTTCTGTCCTCTACAGGGTGAAGAGAAGATGCTTCAGTAAAAAGCCCTGCCCCCATAAGTGAACAGGAGGTTCACAGTTGAAGGACATAGCTCACAGCCCCCCTCCCCACCACATTCCTTTATCTTTCACCTGGATGTGCTCTCTCTCTACTTCTCTCTTGCTCTTTGCTTTTAAACCAATGAACTGCAATGTCTTGGTTCAAAGTTGGCAGCATGATGTGGCATCCTTTATGCTCCAGTAATCCCTCACAGCAGCATTCTCCCACCCACCACCTCACCATCCTCACCCCACCCCACCTCACTCCTGAGCTTTTCTCTGACAGAGCCTTGTGCTAGCAGACCTTGGGAAGGCAACAATTGTTTCAGATGGAATCAGTGTCCCTCACTTGTGATGTGTGGAAGAGAATAAAAAGGAAAGCTAGGTTTCCATGTTCCACTGCTGTTAATGTTTTTGCAAGACCCTTGCTGTCTTTTACCATGAAGGAAGAGTTCTTTTTTTAATCTTTTTTTCAGGCCCCCTAAATTCATTCCACAGCTTTTCAATTTGACTGAAATTGTGTTATTATATCACGTCAGGCTTTTTAGACTGCCAGTGTGGCCCAACAGCTTTACACCTGTGCACATCCAAAATCTTATGAACAGCCCCCTTATCTTGCCTATGAACTGAGACCAGCCCCAGGGTCCTGCATATGAAAGCACATTGTTTTTGTCCAAGCTGTAGGACCCTGATTACAGTAGCATGTGTATTGCTTCTGTTAATAGAGGAGAGGATTGTTAAAGGTGGTCGTGACCCAGGGAAGTGATTCTTCTCTTTTTCTATCTAGCCGAACTGTGTATTTTTAATGATGAATCTGTGTGAATCTACATGTATTTAAGTGTTTGTGTACAAAATCTATTAATGCATGCCTGTTTCTCCCTGCATAGTATTGAAAGAAAGGAATCACTCTCTGTATGTCCAGGGTTTTAAAGGAAATGTACATGTTAATCTTTGTCAGAATGATGGTGCCACTTTTATCATAGGCTCTCTGCTCATGGGCTTTATTTCACCCTCTATCTTAATCCCTTTCTCGCTCTGTCGTTTAGCTCTGTTGACGTTGAGAAGGAACCGGAAGGTTCCTGTGATCCTTCAAGCCGAGCATGAGCCAACCTGCAGCAGACACATCTAATGATGCTCCCAGTGCAGGTGTCTCACAACTTTCTTCTATGCTAATCTGTTATTTTTGCTTGAAATCCACACATTTTCTGTTTGTTTGTTTGTTTGTTTGTTTGTTTGTTATTGTCTCTTTAGTCTTTTCAGTGAACAGGGCATTGACAGAGTGTACTCCGTTGTTCCAGTGTCAGGGTTTGGGGTGTTTTTGCCCTTCCATGGGGGGAAAGTAGGAACAGGTGTGCTGGAAAGGATATCTGTGGAGTGGAATTTTGCTTTTCTTTTTTCCTCATTTGTCTACCACCTTGTTCATCTGAGAGTTCTAGAATGTTGTCATATTGGGAAGGGGGAAGTCTCAGGAATGTGTCAAAAACCCTTTTGGTTCAGCTTCAAATGAAGGTGGAAGTTGAAGTTAACTGTTAACACACCTGCTTCTTGATTAGTTCCAACTGGAGAGCAGCTGCTATGTAAAATGTAAATGTTTTTTTTTTTTGCGAGTCAACTGTAACATGTGTTGTCTCTCTTGTTTGGGTAGCTGGGGTGTATCAGTGTAACCAATGCAGGACGTTGTATCAATCCCTTCTTTTCATCCACTCATCAGTGGAATAAACTTTGTGAGGCACTAATCTACCCCTTTCTTTTGTCTTTGTTTCGTATCAAAATAACATTGTCACATGATCCTGTGACAGCATAGCCATTTCAGCTTTGACAGTGGCGTGAAACGTAACCTTTGAAATAAAAATGTCAGATTAAATTCGACTCTCAGAATAAAAGAAAGTGGCTTGTCTTCTCAGTTTAATCGGTTGCTCACCTTCACACCTGTTCAAAGTCCCTGGAGTCCTTTGACAAAATTACACCAGTTTCTGAAGGGTATTGGCGGGCATTCACTATTGTGGTCCAACCACTCCTCTACATAAGCATCAAGCTGGCTTTGTGAGAAGACAGAAAGTTATGACCTCCGGGCGTCCTCCGGCAGGCAGAGTAGCCTCATCCACGCCTGTGTCTTTCAGAGCTCAGCCTACAGCAGTTCCCAAGGCTGGACCATTATCTCCCTCCCTCCATTAAAAACACAAACAAATAGGCCAGACACTTAAGTGACAACCCCAAAACCAACCATTCTCCCCCACCCCCACCCTCAACCTTTTGCCCCCCCCCCCCCTTACAGAACCAGCACCCGCACCAGCAGCAGCACCAGCAGCAGCACCTGCACCTGCAGCAGCACCCGCAGCACCCGCAGCACCCGCACCCGCAGCAGCAGCCAAGCTGGCACCCACCACAGGAAAGAAGCAGAACAAGAAGAAGGTCGAGGAGGTGGTAGAGGAGGAGGAGGAGGAATATGTGGTGGAGAAGGTTCTGGACCGGCGGGTGGTGAAGGGGCGCGTGGAGTATCTGCTCAAGTGGAAGGGCTTCTCAGAGTAAGTTGTATGCGAATCCAAATCTGTGCAGTCTTGTACGTGATTCTTTTAGTAGAGGCATATTCACATACCATCTCCGTACTTGCAGTAGGGGAACACGAGCATAGTGTGTGCAGTCAAAAGACCTTCTGAAGTGCTGTTCGAATAAAAAAATGTACCTGTGTGGTAGAGGAACACTTGAATGAGAACGATGCGCTCAAAATTCACTGGACCGTTCATTTTTCTTGAGACCGATTCTTTATTGGTTTGCAACTTAGTCAAACTGTTACAGGTGGTCTAACCAATTGCAGAGGTGCTATGTGCTCCTGAAGTAAACAATAGGACTCTTCCTGGCATCTCATCCGCTGCTTCTTACTCCAAGGTCCCATCCTGCCATTACAGCACTTCTTACTAGCATATATACAGTATATAAACATGCAACTAGCATATATATATATAAACATGCAACTTTAAACAGTCTTCTGGCATTGGAGCAGGGCTCCAGAATGCAACCAAAATGGTCTTATATGCAGCCAGTTTTGGTGAGTGCAAGTTGAAATTTCATGTGGTCAGATTCGTGTGAGTGTGTGATGATCATTAGGCTGTTTTGGTGCCCCTCCTGCACGCGTACTGTGTTGGTCATTGTGGTGGAAGTTAAGGATGGGGTCAGGATTTACAACGAAACGTGTGGCGCAGTAAGACTAGATGCTACTGTACAAACAGGAGAAACATGCAAAACCAGACTGCTACAGCTGTCAAAAAGTGTGAATGGGTCATATCTCACATATCATGACACAAATCTGTGATTGAAATCCTTGTGTGATTGATTGTGATCCACTGCAGTGAAGTGATTTAAATCCTTGAACCCCCCCCCCCCAACACACACACACACACACACACACACACACACGCACAAGACCACATTGTTAAAATTGCACAGCATTTTATGAACAGGTCTATGTTTGCTCCATAGAGATAAGAAGTTGTTGAGTGATGAAGGTGCAACCCGCTGAATATTGCATCGTTGCATCACAGACATGGTAGTCTCTTCTGTGCAGCGGTCTTTTGGACTTCTCTGTGCTATTGAGTGTAACGCATGGAAAATGTTGACAATGAAACGTGAGACTTGACAGGTATGGTGCATTGGGGGAGGTGGAGTAGACAAATATTGAAAAGTTCCTAGCGATTATCAAATTAATGATACATTTAATCCAGTGGTATTTCGGGTGGGAATGTGCGATGTGCTGCTGTATGTCGGGGTGTCATGTCCTGTCCTGAGCATTTCAATGTCCCCTTAGTGAAGACAACACGTGGGAACCTGAGGACAACCTGGACTGTCCAGACCTCATTGCCGAGTTCCTGCAGTCCCAGAAGTCTGCGCACGAGGAGAAGAAGGAGGGTGGCAAGAGGAAAACGGGCGAGTCCGACAGCGACGTAGGCGGAGAGGAGAGCAGGCCTAAGAAGAGGAAAGACGAGGTGAGAATCCCAGCTTCCACCTAGGGCTTCCCTTCCTGAAACCGTTGTTTGGCAACCACTGTGGCAATGTAGAGAGCGCATTTTCAAAACGACTTCTGGTCTCTTTAGTCTTTGCTTGTAGTTATTCAACAATGCTTTCGGGAAGGAGATGCCAGGACAGATCTATATTTCAGGTCTATATTTCAGTTTCTCCATTTAGTTACAGTTGGGAGGGGTGTAATTTGATTGGCTGTTGAGCTAAAACACCAACCACCCCTTGCCAGACTGCACCTTGAACACTCATTATTGTGCCCTTGTCTAAGATGGTCTTTGTAAGCTCACTTGGCTCATAAAAGAACATTTTCCAAACCAAATGACCTTCAAGCGTGTGAATGGCTATGCCTTCAGAGTCTATTAAGTATGTTAATAATGGCTTTTTTACATTACCACTGTTGACTGCACCACGCTTATTTGCATTGCCATTAGAACCTAAACTGCGCTGCACTCAAAACTGCGCCCAAATGTGTCGTGCTAAATGTTTTGTGACGAGATGGACGATATGCAGCACCGTGTTAAATACTGCTGTTGTTGCAGATCATATTCAGTAATCTAAGTCCTTCAAACATATAGAAGGTTGACAGAATTTGTATTAAAGAAATCTAGGGGTTAGGGTTATTACTACAATAAACTGCAATCTTAAATGTTAGAAGTATCAACCAAACTGAATGTTAGCTGTAAACCAAATGGATAAGTACAACTGGAGATAATAACAACTGAATAAACAGGTTGGATGCCAATTAAACCAAATAAACTTGATAAACCACAAAGGCATCAACTGTAGAGAAAGTAACCCCAACCAGAATGAGTGAAGAAGATGGAGAGACGGGATGGGGAGAGATAAAAGGTGAAATAAAGAGAGAAGGAGCGAAAGAGAGTATAGCAAGAGGAAGAGCAAGCGAGTCTTAGAGACCAAATATCTCTCAATGATTGGTAAAATGCCATAAACTCCATTTCCATCAACCAATCCAATGTTATTCTTCTGTGTCTTAAGGCCATGCCCTTTGGCTCAAGTAAGTCTTTAGTTGGCTGTTTGCAGCTGAATAGTGCAGAGGCGCCCTGGAAGCTGATTAATATGCGGAACTAAAATCAAAACTCTATTCAAATAACACAACTATGGCAGATACTTCAGATTGCAATGAAACCATGATCAGACTGCCGCCCACATCACAAGGACATGAATATACTACATTCATATAAATTTGCACATAAGTTGGAAGTCACAAACATCCTTATGTTTTCTATGTGACAATGGGAGAGGTTGTAGCAAACAACCAGGTGTTAGGGATGCGGGGTATGGTAATAAGTTGAACTGTGCCCAGACCATGCTAATATGTCTAATGGCACTCAATGCGTGGGGGTTGCTGTGAATGCACACAATGGAAGTCTTTTGGTGTACGAAGATCAGAGCTGGGTCCTCTGATATGATGCCATTTGGCCCCCTCTGGCCAGAATTGTCAAGTCGGTTGTCTAGATTTGCAGGACTGCTAAATAATTTTGTCTTGTCCAAATGCACCACCACATTCATATGGAAGAACACTATAAACTTTTTTTTTTTATTTTTTTTTATCAGACACGAGTGCATTATGAAAACCTCTTCATATTCAGATAGTTTTGTGTGCACTCCAAACCTCTCCGTTGTACTGTTTAAGGCAGAGAAGCCGAGAGGTTTTGCCAGAGGACTGGACCCAGAGCGCATCATTGGAGCCACAGACTCCAGCGGAGAGCTCATGTTCCTCATGAAATGGTGGGTAGCCTAGATGCACTGTTCATAACCCTCTACACAGTATATTAAAAACAGTTGCTTTAAACGCTTTACTGTGGTTTGATTTTAACCAAGAAAGGTTCAGCGAACTTAGTCCCTTGTGCAGAAGTAATGTCCTCACTGTTCATGTTTAACTAGGAAAGTTAGGAATTTTTTTTTTTTCCCCCTCAGGAAAAACTCTGATGAGGCAGATCTGGTGCCAGCAAAGGAGGCAAACGTGAAGTGTCCGCAGGTGGTCATCTCCTTCTACGAGGAGCGTCTGACATGGCACTCCTACCCCACCGAAGAGGAGGAGAAGAAGGACGACAAAAACTAACCGAAGGGTAGTGGAAGAGAGGGTGGGTGGGGAGAGCTGGGGAAGGGTTTACGACAGATGAGGTCTGAGGATTGGCTGTTTTTAAGCTCATTTTCTTTCTATTTCTCTTACTTTGCTGCGGAAAAATCCTGGACTTTTTTGAAGCCGATGTGGTTGTGTGAGCAGACCGATCTTGGGTCAGCGGTTTGGAGAATGGATTGGTGAAAGAAGAGGGAGGGTGTGACCGAGAGGCTTCTCAGCAATTTCTTCATTTCTCTGCTTTGGATTATGGGAAATGTAGTCTTCACTCACAGGTGCTGCTCGGCCTCCCTTGGATGAGTGGATGGTGTAATCAACAGACTGGTTCATGAAAAAGTGATTGTTTATAAAGTTGTATATTCTCAGTTTCAGACAGATCTTCTGTTTAGTCCATGGAGGTTAACTGCAAGATCGTTGCAGTCATTTTCAATAGTCTCAATGCTGGTCAGTTGGTCATTTTAGCGCTTTAATCACACTTGTCTTTCTTTTTTCTATCAATGTGGCTATCTCTCTTCATATCATTATCATATAATGTGTAAATGCATGTGTTTTTACCTGGTCTAAAGTATCCTCTTTTTTGAGTGTTATGAACAAGATACACGAGATTTACCCCTCTCCTTTCCATGTTTAAATTACCCTTAAAAGCAGTGCATTGTTTCCAAGGACCCACTGAGCACAAGTGAAACCCAGTCTTCTTGTATCGAACTACTGGCTAGACTCATGGTCAACCTTTGGAGGAGATTACTACATTTCCCATAGTTCCCTAGATACTCCACAACAGTCAGTGTTTATGTTTATTGTAACATATTTTTTTTAAGTGGTTCGGGGCGGGTCAGGAATAGTGAAGTACACGTTTTATAGCGATAATGTGTGAAGACATTCATCAAGAGATCATGGGTTGGGTTGGGTTGGGTTGGGTTGGGTTGGTTGGGGGGGGCAGCAAAGTTAAAGTATATATTGTAAATCAACAAGAAAAGGACTTTGCCATAGTTTAGTGTTACTTAATGCACATCATTGTATCAGTGTCCGGCAGGTGTGCTTTGCCGTCAAGGCCAATCAGATTGAAGAGGGTACTGCCTCTGCCTCTCATTCTGGTTGTCATCATGTTTCAGTTAGTCAATGTTAAAACGCTGAATGTAGAGTGTTGTGATGTAAACTGCAGGATACAAAAATGCAAACAAACGGAAAAAAAAATGAACAAGACATCAAGTAACCCTGGTTACCCACGTTGTCCGGGTTAAGAGGTTTGGTCCTAGCAGCGCAGCTGGAGTTTTAATGGTCATTGTCATAGTTTTATTGTACAGTTTAATGTGCCTCAAATTGAAACGATCAGTAAACGGCACAGACGTTCGCTCTGGTTGGTTATCAGTGGCACTCCGAACGATGGCAAGTGCAAACCCTTTGGACACGTGGGTGGGGGGATCTACGTTGTGAATACCCATTCCGGCAAGCAAGCCACAGAGATGCTCTTGTGAAGTCTTTTCTGTTTTGCTACAAGCTTTCTTCCAGTGCTTTAGTGCTGCGTTATCGTAAATCCTTTTTGTTTTCTTATATATATAAAAAAAAACCTTCATGCATGTTACTACATTGTCACTGATTTTAGGGGTTTCTGTATTTTTTTTTTATTTTAGTTTTTGAAAAATAAACCCTCATTTTTAAGAAATGGCTGCTTGTGAAGTCCCTTTTTACATTGCACTGTAGGTGAGTTTCATTAGGCCATCCCAAGTAAGCTAATTCCTAAAGCAGGAAGATGCAACTTATCATTACATCCATTGGGAAATTTGGCCTAAAGTACATGAGACCTTCAAGATGGAATTAGGACTTTTACCTTCTACTGGCTGTGAAGGGAAATGCTAAAAGGAGTGGTCAACCATTCTAATAGCTTTGTGTGAAACTACGTTCTGCCTTTAAATGTACACTGTGACAATTTGTTGTGATCAGACATAATCTCAAGGAAAGTAACACAAATACAAACAAATAATTTATTAAGCCAGAAAAAAAAAATACCAAAAACATATTTACAAAACGCATATGTAATTCACCATTTGAAAACAAATGCTGGTACCCTGTTGGGGGAAAACAAAAACAAAACATGGCTGATGAGGGTAGTTTTTCCTGAGAGCTGCCATGTGTACAGACAAGGCGAATACTAGCAGTACAGAAATAGTCAAATAGACATTTAGGCTGTTACAAAACAATTTTATACTTGAGTGATTCAGAAATACTACATAATATTAGTATTGTCAGTGTTTTTGTCCTACCTTGATATCTACATGATCAAAATATTGTCTTGTTTTGACATACAAGTCAAAACTATCTTTAGGAGCTTTGAGGGCCTGTGCAAAGCTTCCTAATGGTACTACTTGTCTCTGAACTTTGAATTTTAAGGCAGCATGTATATGCTCGGAACCATTATTTTTAATAAGTATGTAGATCAGTTTTCCAGGCAAAAATGCTTTGCTGGTGAAAAGCTGAATGACCAATGATCCGTTTCTCACACCTTGCATCACCCTGTACAAACATCTCTTTATACCAACTTAAATGATAAAGGAACAATGAAAAGATAATATATTCCTGCGCATTGTATGCCTCCTGTTTGTTTTTAGTGTGTTGTGTTCTGTTTGTGTATGTTTTTCCGGGATAATGCCAGGACAAATGTAACCGAAAACAATGAAAAGTCTGTAAGACTGGAGATGCATACAAGAGGCATGCAATGCACATGAATGCTATGCAATACTGTCTTTTTACCATACCTTCAGAATTGTATAATTATTGTAGGTCTAAAAGCACAAACCTGACAGCAAAAACAAGGTATTGAACCTTTACAAATTCCCCATATATCTCTTTTTCACTTTTTGTTTTTTTCCTGGTCACATGACTTGCCCAAACCATAAAGCTGACATAACTCTAAACCAGTTTCAGTAAATACACAGAGGGGAACTGCACAACAAAGCTAAAGGCGTTGACAAAAATAACCAAGTCTATAGTTTGGGGTTGTCACACTCATTGGAAAAGTCTTTCTGAATAAGGCACATTTTCCACATAACTCCACACATAGCTACAAGACAAATAGGCCATTACTCATTGATACTGCATTTTAAATATCCCTCTTGAAGGTTTTGAAATACCCTCCTTACTTCCACTACAACACGTTTGTTATACAAGTCAACAAACATGTAACAAAACATGTCAAGTATCTCATTGTGCATCTGGTGATCATTCTGGCAGATTCCATTACTCCTTGAATACCCATGGTGATGATTTCACTGCAAAACTGTATTTTTTTCCCTTGCCGTCTTCATTTCAAGGTTCTTTGGTGTCCAGTCAGCAGACAAACAAATGTGTCTTTTACTCAGAGGTCTGTGTTGTGTGTTTGAGTGTGTGCTGCGGTCCTATTGCTTCAGTGTTCCTGGTTCTGCCCTTGCTGGACAGTGTTTTCAGTGGTTCTTGACAACAGTTTTGCACCCATGATGTTGATTGCCAGCGAGTTGTACTCTCTAACTGATCCTATATTGTTCCCATCCTGTTCAAATGAATGCAGCCTGATAGTTACAACACATTTTTTTTTTTTTTTAAACTTCTTTTTCACCTTTCACCAAGAACAGTTGACACTGGGAAGAACCACCTTCACGGAGATGTAAGAGAAGCTTCTCGCTCCAGTATCTGAGTCAGAGAAAAAAAAAATCTTTATGGATTTCACTTCCAGCCACTCACTTCCTCTTGTCCTTCTGTTTCTTGCTGGACTTGCATCTGGACTCCGTGCTTGTGTGGTTGGAGGTAAGCACCACACGGCCGTCTGCGTTAAACTGAAGCGAGTATTCCTGATCAGAGTACGGCCTGCCCTCGCCGTCCCTCAGCCTGGAGAACACATCCTCGTAGAGACTGCTGAGGCGCTGCTTCATCTCCCGGACTGAACGGTACATCTCGGCTTTTTCCCGGAGCAAGCGGGCCCGTCGGAGCCGAAGCCCGTCGACGTTGTGCTCCAGTCCGACAACGACGTCCAGCTTTCTCCTGCGGCAGTTCTGTGCTGCCATCTTGTTTTTCCCCCGCCGACGGATGTCCCGGACGAGGGTGAGCTGGGCTTCACTCAGCTTGTGCCTGGTGAGGAGCATGTTGAACTCCTCCACGGGGAGGTTGATGATGTGATCGGTCGAGAAGGGGACCCTCATCGCACGGGCTCTGCGGTCGTCACGACCCATAAATGTATCCTTGACCACAACCTCCGGTGATTCCTCAAAACAGCCTTTTTCGGGTTTCTCTGGATTTCTGGACAGCGGCTGGTTGTAGGTGTGATCGTGGCTGACGCTGTCTAGCCAGGGGAGGTGTTGAAAGCGGCTGGGCTCCACGTAGCTCGCCCCGCACACTTTCCTGGTCTCTGCAGCATAGCCTCCAAAAGCACCCTCCGCAGAGTCTTCCATGTCTTCGTACTCGGGATCGTACCCAACAGCCCCTTCTTCCGAAAAGGACCCTGTGGATGACAGGGAGGAGGATGAAGAGGAGGAAGAGGAGGAAGAGCAGGAAGCCTCAGAGCCACTCGGTGAGGCCGGGCTGTGGCTGAAGTTCAAGGAGAGTCCCGAGTCAGAGTCCTCGAGGTGTTCCTCGAGCTGGCACATCTCAGAGGGATTGATGCCTTCCTCCAGGGCCAGGTCCATTAAACTAATCTCGTCCAACATGGATTCCTCCAGCAGGGGTCTAAGAGGACTTGCCAAGGCCGGCTCCTCTAGTAGGTTAATGAGCAGAGCAGAATCAACCAGGTCTGAATCGCCGTTGGCAGCGCCATCATGAGAACCAAAACTAAAGGTGCCGTCGGAAGGATTGCTGGAAGAGTGGTGTTGTGTTGGTGTCGGGGCAGCATCCAAATGGGAGAGTCCCCCCATGGCATCCTCGTGTACTCTGGGCACAGAGGCTTGGTGCAGGCTGACATCTTGATGAAGCAAGCCATTAATTGACCCAATGGCCACTGCTTGTTCGACATTGCTGACAGGTAAATTCAGCGCTGGCGCAACCAAATCCATATCCTACAAAAAGATGACAAAGTAAAATACGTTTTGAAGGCGTCCTGTGAATTGGCCTCCGTACCAAAGCCGTAATTATGGTAAGATGTTATGTTACAAACTTGGTTTTACATTTATTGGGTATGGATTGGGCTAAAGGTTGAGAGGAACCGGCGTAGTCGAGGACTCACCTGGGGCTCCATGATGGCAAGGAGATCCTGCCACTGCTGCTCCAGGTCCATTGAAGGATCCCCCGGGGAGATGAGGGGGGACAGGAGGGGCCTCCCGGCAGAAAATGAGACCTCTTCATCCAGTCCCAACAGCTCTGGGTCAGGATGCTGACAAAAGACAAAACACATGTCTGCATTTGAGACACATATGTCATTCATGATTAAATACATCAATGATTGTTGAAGACAAGGGCATAAACGACCAGTGAGTCCTACGAGTAAAGCATATGGAGTTGAACTTTTCTTATACCATACGGTCATTTCCAGATGTTTACAGTCGCACGATGGGAACAGCAGTTTAGAGTTCAGTGTACGTTGTTAACTGGAGGCAATTCCACCGAAGAGCTGAGGCTATGCTTTAACTATGGATCTCCACACAGTACTGGAAGAGAACTACACTTAACTGTGGCATGACCATTCTAATAAGGCATGACCATTTCATTTCTTTACTTCTATGCGAAGTAAAAAATACTGACAAACTGCATATCAGAACACGGATACGTTTAAGTGAATGTAGGGTTCATAAGAATGGATACGAATATTCCATCACAAAAAAAAATTGCTGCTTCTGACCCTTTACCTCCGGCCCAAAAGAGAAGGTGTCCTCCTGTACTTGTAAGTGCTCATGTCGGGACAATGAAGTGTCCCCTTCTAGGCCCACCAACTAAAGGAAGAGAGGAGGTAGGGCTTAAAAACCAACCTCCCTTTTCGGGCATGTGCAATGAGACAATTTACCATCTCTAGCTCAATCCAAGGCCAGGCTTGGTAAGACAAGGTCGGGTTTTGGAGCCATGTGTACAGTACAGACGGCAAATGTGAACTTTACGGTATTGAGCTGGTAGACAGAAGATGTGAAATGCCACCACAAAAAAAACGCCGACATGCAAAAGCGAAGATTTATGTTGAGCCTTCTGAGATGGATGCCAAAATATTCTCAAAATGAAAGATGTGCGTTCATACTCATTTCTACCGAAACATGTTGTGACTTGCCAATAGAAACCACTCTGCACTTATATTATAGAGATACAAATTAGCATTAGTATTTTGCCTCCTTAACACATATACATGCAGGCATGATCAGAGAAGAGGAATTTAATAAAAACTATTTTTTCCCACTTAACTATATTTCATTTATTTATATTTCGATTTTCCAGAGGAAGATAAATGCATGTGCAGGTAAGCCTATTACAGTTAAGGTTTTTTCCCACTATTGCATTGCCCCGTGAGATAAAACAGGTACAGGCCTATGGTTTGAAGACTTGGAATCTAGGTCAACGATTCAGGTGTGTGTGTGTGTGTGTGTGGTTGTTTTCTTCCTTGAGAGTGTTCTATGCCAAACCACTTTCACAAAACAGAAACATGACTCATGTCTCTGCATTGTGGTAACCAGTGCAGTTTAAAAAAAGAAAAACCTGTACAAATAAGCATTAACTTTTCCACCATTTCTCTAAATACATCTGACCCTATAATAGAATAAACCTTCCGTGTTGGCTCAACTGCCTTAAATGTTATAAACAAAGCAGTGAGTTAAAGAGAAACTGTTCTCATTTGAGTCTGGCACACACCCTCTGGCCAGCTGGTTAAATACAGGTTATGTAATCTTACAGACATGCCTTACAATCTCCTGTAGGTTCAGCAGCCTCCCAAATGCCTAATGCATCCATATTCAGTTGATAATATTAAACTGCTCTTAATGAATATTTCCCAGGACACATCACTTTTTGTCATCTAGCAGGTTCTGTGGCCTATACAGGAGAGTGAGACGACTGCATCTTTGTTGTATTTGCCTCATGCTGTCCAGAAAATTCATTACACGACACCAGACACAGAAATATGAACAGGAGTGAAATATCCCAATTGGTTAGTCTTATCTATGTAATCTTAGTTTCCAAAACAGAAGGCAGTATTGTTGGGTGTTGTTTGCTTTGAACAAGAATCGTTTGTACCAGTATTTGAACCAGTATAGTTTTGAAGTATGGCTATGAAGTGTACAGGTCACGTGCAGCGTCTTACCTGCTGCACATCGGCCCCAAACGGAGGGTCCCCATGGGAGTGATAATGCCTTCCAGCTGTCCAAACGTCAGCACGGAACCTATCATCATCATCAAAAGAACTCAGAAGAGGCTCCAGTGGTTGCCGGTGGTTTCCGTAACCCGGGCCTTCTGATTGCTGACCCGGATCTGCTTCCTGTTGCCACAGGAAGTTTAAAACATCACCATCCTGCAAAAATAAAAAGGGCGTAAAAGTTAATAGATTATCTTTGAAAGTACTTTGAATGTAGACTAAACAGACTTCACAAATGTCAAACGGTTTAACATATCAAGTGTCAGTTCAAGGGTTGGCTAAAAAAAAACTGCTTATTCATTTTCTGTGGTGTTTCATGATGCCCACTTGATGGTACGCTAGATATTTTTGAATGAAGTGCCTGGTATGTAGACTGGGATGTTATGAGCTGTGAATTTCCAGTGCTTCATGCCAACCACAGTCCACTCTGTGTCTGTCCTTAAATACTTTGAACCATCTGGCATGTCTTCCCGTAAGACTGGATAGTCTGCAGGTTTGATACAAATGTGTCTTTTACTGAGCTTTTCATTGTTTTTCTATACAAATCAGTCTACATATCTGCCACACAGACCCATCACAAAAGACCGACAGCTAGAAATAGATTTAACCTTTGCACGCACCCAAACTACAGCTCAGTTAAGCCCACTGCTTTGGTTGTCCCTGCGTCCCAGCATGCACTAAATTTAGAGTGGCCTCCTAGCCTGCCGATTGATCCCAAATTTAATGAAGCGACACCTCAGCTGTTGAGGAAAAATTGCCTTAAATCTTGAAGCGGTTTGGTGATGGAGCATCCTTCATGACCTTGACTGGCTTGATCTATACTTGTGTGAAAATATACATCAGAGCTGAGGGACTGACAGAACTATTAAATCATCAATAGATGGCGTTGCTGACCCCAAATCAGTGACCTGACTGTAAATGGAGATGGACCCAAATCATGTCTCCAAGCCCAAGCACTAGCTGTGAATGAAATGAGATTATGGACTTTGACTTGACTTTAGTCAATACTTCCATTGACTTTAATTAAAATGAAAAGTTACTGATCACTGATTATATTTATCCGTATGCTGTAGAATTCCTCCCAAATAAAATCACTGTATTCCGCTGTATTTCTTTATTCTCTTTTGTAGGCTTACTATGCGTGTTATCGGTTATCTACTCTCCTCTGCCGTATTGATCCTTTCCACTTAACGTTCCAGACAAACAGAAGAAACTGGGTGACACCCTGATCTGGGCTGTTTAGGGTTTATGTCTCAGTGAGTTTCCATAGTGCTGCTATTGTGTGCTTTGGTTCTGTTTACTTCTCATGTAGCCCTGGTTTTATGTGACCCTTTCAATTTTATCTATTGAATGATAAACACAACATATTTTCTGTGCAAAATGATAAACACTGGCAAGTTTCTGAGATAATTTACAGTGCAGCCCAATACTATTTACCATCATCGTTTCTCCTCCCTCACGTGGGTACTCAACATGTTGTGACAACATGATCATAAAAAAACAGGACATGTCAACTGTATCCAAACACGGGTCATTTAATGCTTAGGGTAGGTGTTTAACTCAGGTGCTATTTTAATGTGTCCAGTCAAAAAGAGGAGTAAGACGGGATGGACACCATGCCCTTGATCACCTAACAAGTAAACAAGCATTGCGAAAGAGAAAGCGTGTGTGAAGCCACTCTCCTCACATTTCAAAACAACCACCCAGAGAGATGCTGGGAGTCACAGAAGCCAAGCCCAGAAATCTCAGCTCAGGCGTTTTAGGGCACCAAACACCAGAGACCACAAACCTGCCCAGGCTAGTGCTCCCCTTACAGGGGCATGGGTTGTGCTGGACAGTGTATCTGAGAATCCTGTGTCCATGAATACAGTGGCGGCCCACTTATATTTCCCCAAAGAGTTCTGCTTTACCCTGGAAGGTGAAATACCAGACACCTCCCCTAATCTTTCACCAACCCTAGTCTGCTTCTTTCGATCCCATTGACTGAACTTGCGAAAGTGCTCAAGTCCAGGAGCGGTAAATCAATCGGCAGCTGCCATGGAAAACACCGGAAAGCTCCGGACTGGTCACACTTCGCAGGCAGCAGCAACGAAGCTTTGATCCAATTTCCCTGACACTTGTTAATCTGAAGCTCTAGCATTACATTTACCTCACATGTTCTGTGCGTGTGTTCAGTGCAGAGAAAGTTTTAACCAAAAACGAATTACTGTGCTATATACACATCAGTAGTCCCACTGTAAAATGTACAGCTATTGACCCCAAAGTCCTGGAATCAGAAAGTACTTTCCGGTATCAGTTTGCTAATTCAAACTACATGATAAAAACTTCTTTAAAAAAAAGTGAATATATAACTTGTATATAAAACTTCAGCATCAGGAGCGCTGAATATCTATATGCCCATGCCACACCTGACCTCCGCGTCCAGACTTTTAAAGACAAATGATAATGAGTACCAGTGCAAAGGTGAAGGGCACATGCCCGGAGTCCAGAAATAGACTAGTGGGCATGCACAGGCAAACCAATCTGATCTGCCCTCGCCGTGCAGATGGACACGTGTGGTCACCACTTGACAGCACTGGAGCAAACCGTATGGGGTTTGGTCAGGTCAGGGAAAGAGAATTCCCGTGCCTCAGATGGGGAAACAAGTTGAAGTCATCAAGTTCCCCAATCCAGCTGAGAGCATGCATGCTAAGGGATAGTGTTGACTAGTGTCAGTGAAAAGGGAGACAAAACTCCCTGTACTGTCCTGAACAGATGCCGAGAGAGGGAGTGAGAGAAAGAAAGAAAGAAAGAAAGAAAGAGTAGGGAGAGTCCCCAAGTGGAAACCACAACAGCTCTGGTAGCTGGGCACAATGCCAAGGCTGGTCACATACTCAAACAGTAACAGTAAGCACAGGCCAGCCAACCTTTGACTTGCCATCTTAGCAAGCTTTTATGATATGTTGTTCATAAAACAACTGTGACAGAACAATGTCAATAGATTTTCCTCTAATATATAAAATCACACGAAAATGAAAGTACATTAATATGTTGGGAGGTTGGGACAATTCAAAGTAGTTCTGTGAGAATTTTTCTAAACCTACCAGTAGGGGCAGACATGTCAGACAACACAGGATTCTGTTGGTCACATGCTGTCAAAATTACCCCAGTCTCTCTCGGTCACTAGGACACCACAACATGCAGCGTGCAGCTGTTAAGTAACAAGGGTCCTGTTGGGCTATGCTCCCACATACTGACACTCGATGCCTGCCAACAGCTATCAACTCATACCCTGTACCCAACAGAAAGTACCGTGACAGGGGAAAGTACCCAATGTTTCTATCCACACACATGTAAACAAATATATCCCACACATTTGGAGACATGTCAAAGACATGGAGACTATTTAGAGTGTTGTTGCTTAATTTAAAAAAGGGCTTACTTTCCATCAATCTCCAGATCATTATTGCCAAGGTTAGTAGAACAACTGGCTATATTTATTTACAGGATAAATCTCCAGTAACAGCGTTCTAGCCTGTCACTTTTTCAATGACCACATCTATCAGCTGGTGCCTTTGGCATATATTTCACACAAATACTCTGCTTAGGCGTAAACCAACGGTTTTCATCTATAGGAGGATCTACTTCCTGGATGTTTCAAAGTCCTTAGTACAGCCGGCTATATTGAAGTCTATTATCCAGTTTGACAGCATTCCTCAGCTTTACCAGTAGACATACATCACACTAGAGGGGATTTGTTTTTCACAAGGTTCACCAGGTTCTCCCTAGGACTGGTCTGTGTTGTGTGAGTTTGACTACAGTTCTGGGACATGCATGCTTACATGGTTACATCATGCTAGTTCATATAGTCAGCTGATCTACCTCTTTGCTGATGTTGTCACTGTTGTCCTGCTGTTCACCTCTCGGGAGTGGATCTACAGCACCCCGGACGGTGTTGTTGTCAATAGCAACTTGTCCGTAGCCCAGCTCTCCAATCCCACCACCACCACCTTCTTCACCTCCTTCCATTCTGAGGCCCAGGCCCGAGAGATCGCCATCGTCGTCCAGCCCACTGTCCCCCTCCATCTGCCCACCCTGCACGGACACTGGCTTCAGGGGCTCAGGCTCCTGGTGAACCAGCCAGGCCTCCAGCTCTGTGGTGGGCAGCTGCAGGCGATCCAGGGAACGCACCCAGCCGAGGAGCCTGCGGGCGGTGAAGAAGCCATCCAGGTCCACACTCTTAGGGTGTTGGTCCTGACCCTCCAGGGAGTTGCGAAGGTTGTGGAACTGCGTCTGCGTCAGGGCAGAGCTCTGGCCCAGGATGATCTCCTGCAGAGGGGGCAGGTATGGATCCACATCCACCCTCATGCCGCTTAAGCTAAGCAGGATGGCCACCTGAATTAGACCCTCGGTCAGGTACTTCTTTAAGTACATGCTGTTGTCAGCTGGGGAAAAGACCCCAACACCCTGACCACGAATTTGCAGATTTTGTTTTGGTTTTATTTTTGAAGACTAGTGTGTAAAATAGGTCTTAGACCTAAATATTGCCTGTGTCTTTGCACAAGGTTTTTATGACTAAGATACAGATACAGATGTGATCAAAATATTGATTGTTTTGTATGGGGAAATGATTAAGGATAAGAAAAGAAAAAAGAAAAAAAAACTCTTCCCGTCAACACGTGATTCTTCTCATGTCTCTCCACTGTGCCTCAGCGGACATCCTGAAAACAAAACAAGCACGTTTTAGCTCACAATGCTAAACGCCTACATACTGTGTAAGTGGGAACCGGTAAACCTACAAAAGTGTATAACTTTCAGACATTACTAACAGACACTGACATGTTTATATCACAAAGATTCCTCTGACATGCCTATATTCCCTTTACAATGACAAGTTTATCGTTTTATTCGACAAAAGTCCGAGTTCTCTTTCGGTTTGGACGACTTCTTTGTCTTCACAGTTGAAGCACACTCACCTAACCTACTTCGCAAACGTGTTTGTGAGTTATCAGGGCGGCTTTAGTCACACTGCAACGGTTGCCACATGATGTAATCTGAACATGTCCCGGGAAATAGGTTTCGCTACATGTTCTTACAGGGGCACAAGAACGTTGGAAGCAACGGGTGCAACTACGTTTCATTTGAAATAAATGTAAATGTACACAGTGTACACACTCCACTGAATAACCTAGTTATCATACGTTACTGTTACGCAGTTCAGTTACTGTTGCCGGTAGGCTATTCTGACATGGCTAGCCTTGACTTGTGAAATTGGGTATTAGGGAAAAAGCACAAAGAAACGCCTGCAGCAGGTGCTGAAGTTTAACCGTCATGTAAATCCTGCTTTAGGGGGGGTGGGGGATCATCGGGTTCAAACCGCATTAAAAAAAGGCTAAAAACGTTTTTCTTAACTTTTAGAGAGCAATAGATCGGCTACATAGCCTTCATTGATACGTTCTCTTTCATATCATTCGCGATTCAGGCAACTGATACGACCAACAGACCACACCAAAAACGCTGTATCTAACTGTTCTTAACCCCTTTCACGAGTTCGTCCTGAGAGTAGGCTATTGTGTGTCTATGGACACACAGTGGCTAACTCTGCTAAACCAAAAGCATAATATAATACACAAATATTACTTCAAGCTGTAACGTCTCTATCTGAATACAAAACAAACAAACAAGCTAAGAGCAAGTAAGTTAGATAATACAGACTTACCCATCACTCGTCTTTGTGTGGGTTAACGACAACTGTATGAACTGCACTGACTGCACCCTGTTGGGTAATTGCATTTATAAACTCCCAAGCTGCCGGCGAATCATCACAGTCTCCTCCCAATGTGCCGCGACGAGTTTTACTTTTTTCCACCGGCAACAACACAGCCTTCACAACAGGCAACGTGTAATATGTTGCACAATACTAAACCTAACCTCTTTCGGGTGCATTCGCTTATTGTTCGCTGCGCGTACTGCCATGCGGAACTGGTCGTGCCGGCTCCGCTGTGCTATTGGTCAGCGTGATGGCTTAGCCCCGCAACTGTTCAACAGGTGGCAGACAATGCACTATGGCAGTCTGTGCGGATGAACTGTTTAGAAGTTCAAGTAACCCCTAGGTTTCTATTTTGATTTCCAAAATGGACATTTGGGAGCTGTCTAGAGCGTAATGTCGTGGCGTATTAGGGTCAAAAACTGAAGTGACGAAAAAAGTTGTCTTAACGTCAGTAATCTTGGCCTGTCTGTTATGGCTTTGCCCATATTGACACAAAAGGCTTTAGCATAGCATAGTAGGCTACTCTTTGTCCTCGCTGGAAACGTGCTGTCAGTCAAGCACCCCTAGTGGCCAAATGTTATTTTATAGCCTAGTGCACTGTGAAGGGAAACCTCAAGTGGGCCTATATGATTTGCAAAAGTTAGACTAGTCCAATGCAGGGTCAGTACTGGGCATTTTATAATCTGTTCAAAGTGTAACTCATTTCACTGTATCATCGGGTCTGAGGTTTTAAACAGGAGTGTATCCGCAAAAAGACCATGGAGTGTACCTCTGATGCAATATGACAATGCGCACATAGGATTGCGCAGGTTGTAGCCTACCTATAGGATTCCCGGACCCTCTGAGAGAGACTGATCCGATTTTATGGTTCCATAGGATGGGGTCTCTTGGGTGACTGTAAACTAGGCCTATAACCCGTAGGATTTAGTTTTCTGCGCCGGGAAGCAATATTCGAAGACTATATTTTAAAATGTAAATAGTTTCACAGCAAGAATTGACAGATTATTGGAACAAGATGACATGCTTACTCAATTAGTTTAAATATGTTTCTTTTCGTAAGCATAATAGGCCTAGAGAAACATGCTCTCTGGTAGGTTATTAAGCATGTTGGTCATCTGGCTCCTTCCATTAAAGGAGGCAGTCATTGGCCAAACCGAAGCCAAACGTTATGCTGCAAAGTCAAATAGCATTCGAGATTAATAAAGCCGAAACGGGTCTTTAAATAGCCTAGTTTAAAGTAGACCAGGCTACATGGTTTATAATGACAATGCTGTCAGCCAGTGGCAGTCTTCATAGGCTAGGCTTAGTTTCTTTAATTGCATCTCAGTGCTGTAGAGGTTTTAACAAACCATTGGAAACTATAAAGGGGGAAAACCCTGTTGCATGGATTAAATAACGCACGTCTGACCTAACACTGGTTTGACAGAAAACGCCATTTTGGTTCTTGAACCGTATGACAACCGTGCTGGTAGGCATTTCCGCAGAGCCCAAATGGTGTTCTCAGTGGTTCAGTTTCAGTAAATCTCATACCCACAGTTAGATCCGCCCACTCGTGAGTCAGAGGATTCTATGAGGTCTGCTGTAATGACAGCTCAAACCTGTCCACGTCAACACAGGAACAGCACCATGGACTCCGTGGCTCTGGTCAGTAATTTGCAAATATTTAATGTTATCCATTATGTTTTCTAACTAGATTACATCATAGCCTTTAATAAACATGGCGTTCAAAGTAAAAATGTAAAATGCTCTCTCGAACGTTATGTGGAATCTTGCATCCCGTAGAGTTAAGCTAGAAGGCTACATAGGCGCCAGATGTATATCTAACACTTTATTTGCAATTCTTGACCATTTGAAAGGAACATCAATATTGCGATACTTGCCATTGTGAGTTGTTACTAATGTTGCAGCCTGCGTGTTATGCGCTTTTCGTTTATCGACAAGGAATAGCTTAATCTAGTGTCGCATATAGCCTAACTCTCGAACAATTGCCAGCCAGATCACCGAATAGGCTAAGGTGCAAAGTAAAATATCGTACAAAGCAAAATTAAAATAACTCTTGTTAGATATGTAGAACGTGATTAAGATCCCTTTCATGTTGGATCAATTATTTCTTAGAACACTTGCAATACTTTTTCCGATAACAGCGCAAACTTATTAAACCGAATGCAGCAGACCAATCCGAGGCTGTACCGAGTGGGACGTGGATGCCACGTCTTCGGTAGGTCGTTTCACTCAGTTTGCAAAACGTGTGCCGCCGCGGCTCTCTCTTTCTCTTCTGCTGCAGATTCTTTTAATCCACAGGTGTCTCATGTCGTGTCATCCATGAACGTGAGACTTTAATTAGTATTTTTCTTCTATTTGAATGTCGTATGCCCTAACAAAATGAATGTTAAATAATCCACTTTTATGTGTCTTAGATTTTGAATTCATTTACCACATATTTCTAGTTTCCAGTATGGTTCATCATTCCTTAGCATTTATTTTGACATTAAAGGTTATCTAGCCTAGACCTCCAGTCCATCTTGTGGACTAGGCCCCCTGAAGTGCTAATTTCATTCTGTAAAAGCCTTCTGCCAAGGCCCCCTGTGATATCAAAGTGCTCTGTAACAGAAGGTAGAGTCAATTTGCAGGGAATGGCACGTTTTGAAGTTCTGCAGTGTAGTTCTCTTTCTAAGTTCCTTTCCATATGGCATTACATTGAACCAGGCAGAATGGAGTCACCATTATGCTAACATCCCTGAGGTTAATTTTTTACCAGCCCCTCTCTGTTCTCTTGGCCGAAGTTCTGTGATACACTAAGACTCTAAGTCAGTTGCAGTCAGTGCATAACAGAACTTTGGCTCGGAACAATCTCAGCAGCGATGGAGGAAGACAAATCACTACACCATATGTCTCTGATTTCTTGAATGCAGACAGATTTCCCTCTTTTTTTGATGTCCTGATGCCATTGGTAACATCCCTGTTGTGATGTTGAAATGTTATCGTGCCTTGATATTATTTTTGTCTGTTTTCAGGAACCATCACTATATACAGTGAAGGCCGTATTCATTTTGGACAATGATGGGAACCGACTTCTGTCTAAGGTAGAATGTCATTGCATTTGTTTTATTCGTCAGAAGTATCATCATCATCAAACATTCTCTATGCACTAAAGAGCTCTTGACTCTGTTAAAGGACTGAACCTCTGATACCTCTGTCTCCCTTCATTTTGTGTAACACTGTCATATTTTCCTTAAAGAAAAACTCACACCTAGATGTTCCTTCTGTATTTCCTATCTGATACACCTCTTTCCAGTACTACGATCCTGAGCTCTACCCATCCATGAAAGAACAGAGGAGTTTTGAAAAGAATGTCTTCAACAAGACCCACAAAGCTGACAGTAGGTATCTCCGTTTTTGCTACAATGATTTGAGGGACTTACAGTTGCAGAAAACCCTCAAATATTTCAACAGACATATGGAGTAATGGTGGATTGCAGAGAAATATTCTTTCATTGGGTCTAGATTTCCTTGCTACAACTCATAAGACAACGTCAGCCATCTCTTCTTTCAATATTGGACACTACCTGTGGGAACCTAGATTTTGTGGGGGTATACTATTCAAAATTCCCTGGTTTTATTTCAGGGAGCTGAAATGGATGTATTAGTGTCAATTGTCATCCTATTGGTCAACTTTGTGTATGTGAATCTTCTCCTGTGTGCTGATTTGCCAGTTGTACTTTTTTGTGTGACTGCAAGCCATGTCTCGATCCTCGAGGGGTCAGGAGCTTGGATTACGGCTGACAATAGAGTAGAGAACCTGTTCCCTGACTGGCCACAGAAATCCAAGGTTCCACCTGGCCTTCAGGTGTGGCAGTATGATCACCTTTCACCCCCCCCCCCCCCCCCTTATCTATACGTCACTAACCTACAAACTTAACTCCGCACTACTCCTTTATGTCAAGCCAGAGTATCAGTTATTACAAATGCCACTCTCGGATGGACATTCTTTGTCCTCATTGTTTCATCCCCCTCCCCCAGACCCCTTTTTTCATTCTCTCCTTCCATCTCTCTTTCTCTTATCTCCATGGTTTCATTCTCTTCTCTTCTCTTCTCTTCTCTTCTCTTCTCTTCTCTTCTCTTCTCTTCTCTCCTCTTTTCTTTCTTTCTTTCTTTCTTTCTTTCTTTCTTTCTCTCTCTCTCTCTCTCTCTCTCTCTCTCTCTCTCTCTCTCTGAGCAGATGAGATTGCCTTCTTGGAAGGGAAGACCATCGTCTACAAGAGCAGCATTGATCTGTTCCTGTATGTGGTTGGCAGTGCCCAGGAGAATGAGGTATGCCGTGCGCGGCAGCGCCCCCTGTTACTAGGCCACTGGCGGTGCTCTTTGTCCACATCAGTGGTATCGCTACAATGTCGTCCCGTTTCATTTGAGGAGTGCCAGATCCATGAGAATAACACGGCCACACCTCTTCCTCTACCCCGGCTCAGTTTTCAATCCTGCTATCTGTCCTATTTCCTTTTTTTTTAATACAGCCTCTGTCTCTCCCCCCTTTATATATATCTTTCAATGTCTGGCTTTGTCCTGCTACTCACGTATTGCTTTTTTTAAATCTCTACCTTTACCTTTACTTCTGTAGCTTATGCTGATGGCTGTCCTTAATTGCCTGTTTGAATCACTCAGCCAAATCTTAAGGTAAGTTCTGCACACATTCTTACAAGGTCCACCAACATGTTGCCGCTCCCCTAAAACGGGTATCATGGGCTAGTACTAAGGGATGACAGTCTGTCCCTGAAATACTAATAATTACTAATGATAATAATAATAGCTAAAATGGTTTGTGGAGACAATATTGTCTTCAGAACTTTTGTAAACTGGACAGGGCATACGTGCCTGTGGCATGTCAGTGGTTAAACCCATTTCCAAATCCATCCCCCACCCGTAGTGCTTTCTCTGTTTATACCTGTTGATGTATGTCAGTGTGTTTCCTTCTTCAATTTTGGATCCATAATCACCGAACTACAGCTGCTTGGCTAAGGCTGGTGCGGTAACCATAGAAACCAATGCAGTACCAGCACAATCCCCCCTCCCTTCTGTCTCAATATTTCTGTGTGTCTGTGTCTGTGGGTGTGTGTGTGTGTGTGTGTGTGTCTATCTGTCTGTGTGTGTGTGTATCTGTGAGAGTGTCTATGTGTGAGTGTCTGTGTGAGTGTCTGTGTGAGTGTCTGTGTGAGTGTCTGTGTGAGTGTGTGTGTGTGTGTGTGTGTGTGTGTGTGTGTGTGTGTGTCTGTCTGTCTGTGTGTGTATCTGTGAGAGTGTCTATGTGTGAGTGTCTGTGTGAGTGTCTGTGTGAGTGTCTGTGTGAGTGTCTGTGTGAGTGTGTGTGTGTGTGTGTGTGTCTGTCTGTGTGTCTGTCTGTGTGAGTGTCTGTGTGAGTGTGAGTGTCTGTGTGTGTGTGTCAGAGAGAGAGAGAGAGAGAGAGCTAAACACCACACTTCCATTAAGCTTTGAAAAAGCACTGAGCAGCACAAAGTCTTACACACCCTGAAGTGGGGAAAGACATTAGTCATGTTTGCATGGGCAGGGCTCTTACCAAAATAGTAATGGCCTGTTGATTACCACATTGTTTGCCTTTCCATGCCATGTACTGATCAGGGATTGTGTGTGTGTGTGTGTGTGTGTGTGTGTGTGTGTGTGTGTGTGTGTCTGTACATTTAACTTCAGCTGATGAATACATTATGTAAGAACAGGAGAAGATAATAACAAACAGACTCAAATAAACTGACTGCAGTAACTGAGTTGGTGCACACACCATAAGCAATGAAAGCCACACAATCAATGTTTTTGTAATGTTAATCTAAACTAATAACTACAATAACGCTGCTATAAAAAGTCTCACTGTGTGTGTGTGTGTGTGTGTGTGTGTGTGTGTGTGTGTGTGTGTGGGGGGGGGGGGGGGGGGGGATTGGAAAAGGGAGGAATAGTGAGGAAGAAGAATGAGGAAGAGAGGGATGGAGAAGAATGAGGAAGAGAGGGATGGAGAAGAATGAGGAAGAGAGGGATGGAGGAGTTAGTGACACACTGAGAGGTAAACAGATATAGGCTGCGACCCACCGATTGCCATTCATTCTCAAGTGAGTACATGGAGGTTGGGGGAGTCACACCATCAACACTGACGCACACAATGAGTAAAGAGCCCATGAGTGGCCATGCCTGAGAGCACTAACCTTGGCCGGTATATGGCAACAGTGTCCAGCCTAGTCTAGTTGATATAGTGTGGTCAATCAGATGGCACCTGTATGTATGGCACAAAGTACCCATTAAATAAAACGAAACGAAACACCCCCCCCCCCCCCCCTACTTGGTGCATGGTTACGCTTAATCTGGGAAGGCCTCCTTAACCTACTGTGGCTTGATTTGTTTTGGACCTCTCTTGGTAAGTGGGATGGGAGGGTCTGCCAAATGAACACATGCAAATACATGTAATGTAAACCTCTCCTGTTAACCACTCTTCACAGAAAGAATGTGGAGAGGAGGTGTCTGCTGGACAACATGGATGGCGTCTTCCTGGTGGTGGATGAGATCATTGATGGCGGGTGAGAGTGGTTGTCGAATTTCACCACAGAGAAGTCTGGGAAGTTGGAAATTGATAGTAGGATGGTGTGAGGCAAAATAAGCCAGGGCGTTACGATAGGATATGTGGAGGAAATGTAATATGGGCTGAGTAGACCGGAGAGTTTTCAGTTTCACAACAGGTGTAACGTTGTTAATGTCTTCGCGAACAATTAGGGAGATTCCTCATTCTAGGGGGAGGGCCTTTTGGGTGTAGGCAATAAATAAACTCAAGGACGCCCAGTAGTGACGTGTTATGCTTTTTCTCTTTTCTTTCGTGTTTTATAAAGCTTTTTGTACATGCAAACGGTCTGCCAAGTTACAAAGCCCAAAGTACATATCAGAGGGAGTGACTCCCACAGAAAAAAAAATAAATACATTTCTCAGCTGCCTTAAATGCCTGGTTGGAGTTCCAGCCCTTTCCCTTTGTTACAAGATGACGCAATCTCATAACACAATCCTTACTGCCAGCCTATCTGACCAATCAGAGCACACTGGGCTCATCGTGAAGGGGGCTTAAAGACACAGGAGCTCTAACAGAGCGTTTCGGACAGAGGGTGAATAGATATGTATCGTATGAAAAAAAGAATGTATTTTTGGAATACTGAAGCATGTAAATCTATTCTGGTAGAACCCGAAAATACAGTTATGAACATTGAAAATGAGCATCATGGGTACTCTTTAGGTGTACCAGCCAACATCTCAGTCACTGACACATAAATCATGGGGAAACAGTCATCTGTAGTTGAACTGTTCTTGTACAGTATTTTTCGATAAATAGATATTTATAATTGTAACCCTAACAAAGAATGTTGATATATTTGGACTTGTTATTTTTAACATCGTCCACAGCCTGATCCGGTGTGTGTGTGATGTGTCTTTTGTTTGTCTTGTTGCCAGGGTGATTTTGGAGAGTGACCCACAGCAGGTGGTGGAGAAGGTCAACTACAGGGTAAGACCCATGGCCAGAGCTCTCAACACTAGTGACACCTCTCTAACTTTTCTACGTGAATTCATGACTCACAATAAACGACAAAAAAAACAAAAACAAAACAAAACAAAAACAAACTCGTCCTCACATTTGCCTTGCCCTGATAGGCTGGCTCTGAACAGGCGTTTGGCTTTGTCCTGTTTGACTACATCACCGGTAAAGTAGAGGCGGAGACCTCCAGAAACCAGTATGCTTAGTCCCTCAGCTACCCCTGCAGGGAGGGAGGGGACGGCAAGCCAGAAGAGACCGAAAGGGTGAGGGAGACAGGGCAAACGGGTTTCTAAAAGAAAAGGGGGTATGAGGCCCAGAGAAGGTACCTGCATGGAGTGAGCGCATGGCCTTGCGGTGAAGTGCGTGCGTGCGTGGGTGCGTGCGAGTTAGTGAGTGAGCGAGGGCATGGCCTTGCAGTGAAGTGCACACTTCCAGGCGTGGGTTTCCACATAACCAACACTGATCACATCAAGAGAGACAGTTGACTACATTTTTTCAGTCTTTCAGTGAAATTTACATGGTTCAGCGCTAACTTCACCCAGTTGCCATCTCTGGTAACTGATAGCTGTGTGACTCACCTGTTTTGATGTTTAAAGATAACGAACCAATTAAGAGCTGGACATTGATAAAAATGTGTTGGAAACCCTCCCTAGATAACAAGAGGCCACATCTATAGGTTTTCACACAAGGTCTTACCAGCAATAGAGTTATAGAATAAATACATCCAAACGTTTATAACTAAGTTGAGATAACAATTATTTTGGTAGGATGTGCAGAACAAAATGTAGCACCAACTTAATTGCCATGTCCATTGATATGTAATCCTGTTGTGTTATTTCAATAACCAACAGTTAGGTCCACCAGCTGTTATTTTGTCTAGTGAAGTTTGAAGTCTTGGGGATACTCGAGCTGCAGAGTACTGACAGATGGCACTGTTACAAAGCCAGCTACAAGCACAGTACTTTAAGGGGATGCTACCGCACCTTCTACACCTCCCCTCCAATTCCATTTAGCTTTTAACATTTGTACAGTTAGACATTTTCAACAGTGATTTGAACTGGCTTGACTGAGCTGGCCTTGTTCCACTGCATGTGTGATGTCACATGTGGCAGCCATTTTGTGTGGTCACCAGTTTGATATCATTTCCAGTTTTGGATGTGCTCCTGCAATTTGTCAACCTGTTAATTACCTTGTTGCCAGAATATCAAACACAACCAGAAGTCAAGCCATTCTTTGAAATATTTATATATATATTAAATATGTATAAATATGTATGTATATTAAATACATATTTAAATAGACTTTTAAGATTGGTTTATGCTTTTGTCCTGGTACATATCAGTTGTTTAATAACTTGTACAATTAACCTTTTAGAACAAATCCAGGTATGAATATTGATCTCCATCATTCTTCAAAGAGTTTTATTCAAATAAAGCAGCAATACAGAGTTCTGTTCCAAAACTAGCAAGCAACTACCTAAAAGGTATGCAAAAACCTTGCAAACACCACCAACAGCCCAGTTGACACTGATTGAAGCTTCCCAACACACTAACTGGTGTCTTTTGGCAGTATAGCTGGCAATGTCATGCTGTGAAAGCTTTTCTTCCATTTTTTAAAGGTATTCCAGCCCGGTACACAGAACTACATAGGGCATATCCTGGATGGCTAGTGGGAAAGTCACAGGTGTTTATCTGTCCTTCACATGATCATATGCTATCAAAATTAATTTGAGGATAGTACCAAAACTAGTTGCCTATAAAACCATACCTCAAAAAGTGTCAAATTGTTCCTTAGTGTTACTTTAAAATGTCACGAATTTACATGGACTCTCTGTAAAATAATTCAATTTAATATAGTATATGGCACCACTCTTTTTGTGTTATTAGCAGTGAGAGAACATTTTCTAATCTTTCTCAAGATTGATGGTCACTTGAATAGTGGCACAATTGTTTTGGTTTCACAGTCTTGATTGTTGTTTCTAAACATAGTGAAGACACAAGCAGAACTTGCACTGCACAAAGTAATGACTGAGGAAAGCAAGTCTTTCTCTAAATTGGCACTTGCTACAGCCCAGCAGTACGGACACCGCTGAAGTCTCGATGTTTTCTTAGTATCCTGTGGGAGGACTTGAATGCTTCTGAAAAATGAGGGTGTTTTTGTGTGCTCAAGGTTTTAGCATCTACTAGTTATGTCTGAACAGCATGTGGGTGTTCTGGAGAACAAGGTGCAGTCTTTCATAATCTGGTCTTAAAGTCTTCGCTTAGGTTTTTATCTCTCTCTTTTTGACAGGCGGATGACAACCCTCTGACAGAGCAAAGTGTGGCACAGGTAAGACAGACAAACTGATGCACAGCCGAAGACAGACAAGCACGTACACTCAGACACGCGCACACATTTGTATAAACACATGGATATACACACATTATACACGCGCACACACATGCATAAATGCGTAAGCATGCATTTGATTATTTTATTTGAATCGACACACACTACAGTAAGTACACCATTTTACCTTTGAGTCCACAAACACATTTAATACCTGTTCAAGTGGACAATAGTAGTCTACGGTTTGATCAAAATATGATGCAATGCCTCCGAGTAATTGGGCTTTTGGCATCCTCTTCATGGGTGGTTTGGTAGCTCGCAGAGATACAGAATAACCCACCCAGAGTTCTTCTTGGAGTTCTCCTACACTTAGGAATGGGATTCATTCATCTCATTCCTTGGAATGCATTCTGAATGTCTAATTCCATTGTATAGGGAGTGGAGCTCTAATTTCAGTCATTTTTATAGCAAAGATACATTAGATACATTAAAAAGTAACCTGGAAAGGATTTTCCAACGGTGGGATTGGATGGATGATTGGGTAATCTATACTTTCAGAAGCCCTGAATATCATACATAATGGTAGTGTCTTTCTGCGCTCACGTTCACTAGTTAATCTAAAGAGGTTGCTTATGCTTTCTTGTGAAAACTGTTACTGGCATGATTGATTATCTTATATTCTGTAGTATTAAACTGCTCAGAAATGATCATACGTTGAATCATTCTGCATTATATTCACGTGTGGGCACTGGCCTACTTGTCGTTGTGTTACAGCCCCGTAGGCAACAGTGCACAATCATTCAGAATGAATTTGTCTGCTCAGTTCAAGTCGCTGTTGGCCATCATACAGGAGATTTTAAAGTTGCTATCAGACATTTCTGAAAAGGCTGTGCTAAGAACAATTGCATGGCACACTTGCATTGGACACATGCAGCCGATAGAATCCGATAGAATACCTTAATGTCGCATTGGACACATGCAGCAGATAGAATGCCTTAATGTCGCATTGGACACATGCAGCCGATAGAATCCCTTAATGTCACATTGGACACATGAAGCCGATAGAATGCCTTAATGTCGCATTGGACACATGCAGCAGATATAATGCCTTAATGTCGCATTGGACACATGAAGCCGATAGATTGCCTTAATGTCGCATTGGACACATGCAGCAGATATAATGCCTTAATGTCGCATTGGACAGATGCAGCAGATAGAATGCCTTAATGACGCATTGCATCTGAATACCTGCCTGCTGGCCTGCCTTCCCGCTGTGGTACCTTTTAACCTTGCCACATTGCTGCAGCCCCTGGAGCGGCTCTGGCTCTATCCAGTGCCGGATCCCAGCCAGACCTGGCCCTGATCTGGGCCAGATCCGCTCCGGACTTGACTGCTGTCTGTCTGTCTGTGTAATGGTTTTGATTTGCTTGTCTAACATCTCATCCCACTGACTGACCTGTCTTACCCTCCTGTGCAGCACCTAACAGAAAAGCTGGCTCTCACTTCCACTGTAAGTCTGCTTATACTCACTGCCTCATTCTCTCAAGTCTCTCTCTCTCTCTCTCCCGTCTTTCTCTCTAACCCTCTTTTTCTCTCTCCCGTCTTCTCTTATTCTCTCTCTCTTTGCCTCTGACTCTCTTGCTCTGTCTGACCCCTCTTGTTTTTCTCTCTTTCTCCATGTCTCTCTTTCTCCATGTCTCTCTTTCTCCATGTCTCTGTCCATGCATCTCTCACTCTCCAGCTCACTGTGTTTCTGTCATATTAACTGAGCAGCCTTACTGTCACAGGTGGTTTTGCCTGTTTTCTGAGTCACAGAATCAGACGTTACACAGTTTTGTGGCACAGAAGCAACAGCAAAACCTTGGCCAGTAAAACTGCTTTTTTCTTTCCTGTTCCTTTTGTGTTTGAGTTTACATTGGGAGGCTCATTAGAAAGGTGAGGCAGGTGATAATGCCATTGCTATGAAAAGGCAAACAGGCCTATATTGCTTGTGAAGAAATTGTATACAATAAAGAACAAAAGCACAGTATCACAGCAGTAGAGGTAGAGCCCCCTCAAGAACGTGAAGAATCTTATTTGTATGGGTTCCATGCGCCACCTGGTGGTGGATATCCTGCCCAGAAACCTACCCCTTGAAAACAGAGGACTTTTTATTTTGTTCCCGCCCCATGTGATTCGTAATTTCTACGACTCTACGTTGCTTATCTGTACACAAATTGACTATAAAACGGCATTGATTAATTTACCGCATGTGGCCTTCAGGTCAGACATTACCCATCAGGATCGAAATTTCATAATAAGTAATTGTTCTTGTTCATATTTTACAAAACCAAAACAACATCAGTCCACACTTCATACTGTATGTCTTTTTGGCCTGCGGTTATCAAATAATTTGCATTCCAGAATTAAATGGTCTCTAGGCCTATAGCCTATATGTACTTGGAATCTCATACTGTCTGATCTAGGGCCTATAGGCTATGCATTTTCTTTCCCATCACCCCTTAGATACAGCTCCACTATTGTACTCGGTCTTAACTCCGCTTGAACTTGAGAAGTTGTCCTCAAAAATTATTACAAAGATTTAACTTTCAAATTAACGCCTGTCTGTAGAGGGACTCGGTGTACACGAGGTCCATAAAGAAAAGCGAGACCCCGGGGAGTCTCCATCAGTCTTCATTTCTTTAAGAGGAGAATACAGTGGCGCTATGTTCCTTGGCAACGATAGGCAGTTATGATGACTAAGGATGATTTAAATGAGTATGGCTCACAATATTTCTAAGAGTCGGACCAGTCGACCGACAAGGTTAAGGTTTAGCAGCTGACCCCAACTGCAATGCACTGATGGGCGACTTGAAAGTGCAACGAGTAGGCTATACAGTTATAGATATTTGAATTAGCCTTTGTTCCATTCATGTATATGTATTTGTTTGTTTGCCTTTCAGGTATTACTGTCAGCAAAGGACCAGATCAAGTGGTCGATTCTGAAATGAGCAGTGTACGCAAAGAAGGGGCTTCACCTTCGCACAAAGAACATAAAGAAGACTAAGAAATCGTGCTATGCAGCTAAAATATCTATGTTTTTCGAACGGTGGCGTTGTGTAAATACTTTGATTGTGGCCATGAAAGTAAAACTTTGTACATAATATATAATATATTTATTAGCCTAATCTGTTTAAGACAGTTTATTATCAATTTGTTACGAAAAAGGGTAGGCCTACTGTGGTCCGAGTCTAGGTCATATTTCCAAAAGTCATTGACGTTATTCGTTAGGAGTACTTTTAAATTTCAGCATGTTCTTGGAAAAATACATTCTACCAAATCGGTCTTAAGGGTAAAATATGAAGACTGCGTCAGACAGCCTATGGGTCCTTATGTTCTTTGCCATTTTTAGGGAAAACTTTAGATGAAACGGAGACTAATAGTGTATTACTCTTACTATTCTGCCTTCTGCTGTAATATGTGAGAGATGACCGTAATCTCATTACATTCGCTGGCAAATCCCTAGTGTGTTCTTAAAGACAGAATGCTGGCGCTTGTATCGTAGCCTATTGTGTTAGATTAGGCATATTTGCAATTGAGTTGCTTCAGTATCTCGCGAATTTTTCTTCCCCACAGCATAACGACCGCTTTCATTTTATCATACACCAAAGAGTAAAAGCACTATCTGGATTTTTGTTTTATCTTAAGTGATATCACAATATTTATGATCCTTTTTTTTATTTTGATATAGACTATTTAATTTATCTGCCAGCGACCGTTTTCTCGACAGTCTGACTACTTTTGTGTTTAATGCCTGACAGCTAAATAACTTCATCCTAGTCTACTGGTAAAAATACTATGGTTCATGTTACTGATATTTTGTACATCAATTGGTTTTAAATAATAAAAACAGTGAGTGTATATTCTTTGGTGCTTTTTAAATGATTTTTCTGGATTGTGTAGGATGGACTATTCTCCATAATAATAGGGGGCGGGGAGGCGGAACCGTTTCTCATTGGAGGCACATATTCTCTGTCATTCATTCAAGCTGATATGCCCCGCCTGCCCTCATAGCCAATGAAAACTCTCAGTTCTCAACATGTTACCCTGATTGGGCGGTCTTTATGTAGGTGGAGTTTGTGGCGGATATCTACAGGTCCTGTCAAACCCGTTCCTAAAATCTCTCATATTATTCACAATATTCTGCCATTTTTAGACAAATGTACATGGATTTTTTAATTCAGAACTTTTAGAATACATGAATAGAAATCGAAGTCATATTTTCTTCTTTAATTTCAGCCAATTCAATTTATTAGATTAATATGAAAAGCAATAGGCATAGGCATGTAAGCATTGATATTAATTGTATTATTTGTAAAGGCTTTGCGGCTCAAATCGAATTATTTCGATTAATATGCTACCATAACGTGTTTATTTAGGATGAATTAATGAAATACTGAAAATCTGCTTCATGCAAAACAAGAATCTAAAAAAAAAAGTGTCAGTCGGCAGACAGTGAAGCAATGCGATTTGTATGGAAAATAATAAATGCCACCAATAGTTATGTTGGATTTACACAGAATTCTGATAGTGACTCTAAAACACAAAGGTTATTTGTTAAGAGAGCTTGATTAAGGTTACATAAAATCGTAAACTTTATGGCTTGTTATCGATATGAAGTCAGCTGATGGTCAACCTACACAAAGACAGAACTCCACCATGTGTCAGCACTGGTCCATTGGTATAATATATTACAGTCAGATTTATATATATATATATTATATATATATATACAACTACACATGTATAAATTATAATAATATAATAATAATAATAATATATATATATATATATATATAAACAGTACACAAAATATGCTAGTTGTATAAATTGTATATTTTCATTGTATTTATAAAAGTAGATTGTTGAGTTTAGCTGAATCCGATGTAGACTTCGTAGCCTACGCCCACTTCAGACCCCAAGGCCTGTTTGGTAGTCTGCCATGCCTTGATATTTTTGTATATTTCACCTAACTAAAAACAATGAGGCAAAAGTGGCATGTATGATTATATTCTAGAAGTCCTCAGCAATAATAACATGAAAGTAAAAGGAATGTAGTAAAGTTTTTTATTTAAATTAAATCGAAACATACTGTTACAATACCACGAGATGCCCAACTGGGCAGCTTAGGGTCCAAAGTTAAGTAGGCCATACCCGAACTATTTGAACTGTACCTACATTCGGAAAAGACATTCACAGGAAAAGCATAGGCTAATGAACATAGGCTAATGGACAAAATAATGAACAAAAGAGGAGCCCCCCCCCCCCCGTAACATCTGATGCGAAGGCCTACTTATGTCTTGAGAACAGTATTGCTGTGAACATTATCTCTGAGATAATACTTCAGGCCTATGGTCTAAAGGCCTAATATGTGTTCAGAGAAGGGCATCGGCAATAGCCCTCTGTAGTAGGCTTACCGTTTTCTTCTTTTTTGATTCTGCACCCAGGCAATGCACGATTAATTGTTAAAGGCTATGGTAGCAGGTTTAGAAAATACACATTTATTGGACTGTCAACACCACTTTAATTAGCTTTGTACTTGTACTGCCATCTTGTGGCCGTCAGTGGTGCAGCCATGTTTGCAGAATTCAACTCAAAGAACTCATTCGCTGAAAAGGCTATGGAGCCTGGGACTCTTATACTGCGTTTTTAGTCAAAACATGCAAGATAAACGTACATACATGGTGTAATATAACGCTGAACAAGCCCACATTAGATGGTTAATTCGAGTGTAGCCTACAGCACAACCCACGGAGAGATGACGGAACCCATTAAATCCATCCCTGCGCCTCACAATGAGACCGTCTCCCACAGAGCACTCTTGTGTGCCAGTTTGTGTTCGTGCGACGGCAACACTTCCGCATCTGGGGATGTCAAACCGGGATCGGCTTTCCTCTGCTTGGTCACCCCTCAAAGGCTTCCATCATCAGGAGAACATCGGACGCATGCGACACACATGTATGTGCATCCTCAGGAAGCGCATGCACAACACTTGCTGGGGGTTTTCAAAGAAACACGCAAGTGTTAGGAGACCTTGGATCACACACACACACAGATGACAGACGCTCATCTGTCACACATGTGCGCAATTGCATCAAAACAACTGACTTCAAATTTCCGCCTCCTGCTCTGGTGCTGCGTTCGCACAGCAGGGTATCCCCTTGGTCGCTCTCTCTCGTGAGGACAGTGAACCAGAAGCGGTGACGTATGTCAGCGCACGCACGCGCTGTATCAAGCTGTTCGCCTGGTGGTTGCCTCGTGTCTTGAAGGCTTGAAGAGGGATACAAGCGAAAAAAGACTTGTCTTAGTTTGGGTAAACGATGCTGTAGGTTTTTTTTTTTGTTGTAATAAAAGTCAACACGAAAAGTATTTGATCTACTTCTTAGGCTATTTCACAGGCAGAGATATCAGGATAAGCATTTTGTGTCAAAGAAAGTTTCCTAATATTGCTTCTCTCCACAAAGATCATTTGAACCACTATGTAAAATCAATGTATGATGAGATTTGTGTTCCTCGTGTCAGCTCCATGATGAATCTTGGACGACCATCGGCCCTCATCTGATGCGTCTCCGCCATATGAGATTGGGATTTAGAGTATGCTGTTTCCTAGGTCGTGTGTTGCACTGCAATATCCATGTCTACATATGAAACACATGGTGACTAATCAACATTACTGGGAGTTTTTATTTTCTTAAGAGGCACACATTCGGGGGAAATTAATGAGTTGGGTTTATGCGCGCTGTGGTCGTGTGGACCTGCTACTACAGTTATATGAAAGTCTATACTGGGAAAAATTCAATGGAGTGGACTGATGGTAGCCTACGCCATGGGTGTGACCATAGACATATATACATGTCATATGTATATATGTCTATGGGTGTGACACTGACTCGCATTAAAGACCAAGTTAGCAGCAGCAGTAGCAGAAAACCCCGGAGCAGCTCCAGCCCTGATGTGGCGCTAATCCGTGCCAGTGTCACTTACTGTCAGGGTTAGAGTGGGTCCACATGGCCTTTGGCGTGTGTCTGTCTGTAAAGGAAAGAGAAAAAGTCCTCTCTGAAATTCAGCTACAGTGGGTATGTGTCTGTAGAAGCCTAAACTCCCGCGTTGCAGGGCCAAAGAGTTCGGCGCGGGACTTATTTGGATTGCGGGCGGGAAGAAATAATGTGTGTGTGGAAGTGGGAGAAAAGACATGACTCGCGGGAGTTCTGCAAAATATAAATGTATGTATAAAATGATATAAACGTTTAATTTCTGTTCTTAAATTACACAATATTATTCGTATATGCAGAAGAGCAGCAAGAATTAACCCATGTTTTATTAACATTAACAGGCGCAAGATTGGTGATTTATATGGCACATTTCCATGGAGGCACAAGCGGGAATGTATACAAAAATCCATTACATGTAAATGTCCACATGCGGAATTTTGCAGGCAGGAGCAGGACAAAACGAGAAAGATGTGGGCTGGAGGGGGACGAAATATTACATGGTTTTGCAGGAGCGGGACAGGATCTAGCGGTACTGAAACATAGACTATATCCCGCGCAGACCTCTATGTGTATGCTTGCGTGCATCTTCATTATAGCAGTGGCCTGAAGGATCTTACTTTAGATTGTAATGTAGTATACTTAGCAGTCTGTACACCTGACAATAAGTAAACGGTTAGATACAAAATCTTCCAGATGGACCTTCTCGCTGACATATCAGTTGCTCTTTTGAAGAGTGACTGCATGTTCCCTATCTCAAACAGAAACATATATCCCATCTCTTAAATTGTACCTCCTCGACTTAATTCCAATCGTACCTCGCTCAGAGCATGTCCTGTGCTTTTATAAGACCTACACCAAACAGCTTACCTTTCATTGGCTAGAGCCTTTTCCCCAAGGGCACACTGATTGGTGGAGGTCCAGACATTGATTGATAGGGTTTTCCCTGATTGGCGAATACTATTGTGACGTCACGCTGAACTGGGCCGGGCCAAGAATAATCGGGGCGGGTGGGGTTAATGAAGCTGTCAATCTTCCGTAGCTATTGGACAAAGAGCAACATTTGGTAACTTCAACAGCATTTTTATTTAGAATACTAAGTATAAATTCTATATTTTACTAATGTCACTCTTATCCATTGAGTGCATACATGGTGCATAAAATAGTGAATAGAACATAACATAGTATTCAGCACTAATTCTGATCAAAAGGGTTGTTTTTTATGATTTTGTTTTTGTTAAAAGCAAAAAAACGTAGGAATAACTTTTGACTGATATATTTTGTGACAGAAAATATGGTTTATTCTGGAAAGCAAAAGGATAGCCAAATACAGAGGTTGATTAATGAATATTCGTTTAAATTACACACTTATTTTTAGTCAGACTTGAATGAATCGCCTATATACAGGCCTGACACTCTCATATCATCTGGGCCATATATCCCATTAAATTAAGTGTATGATTGACCTCGGTGTTTTAAATTATTCCATGAAACCAGACGCACAGTCCAGGGGCTCCCGAGGCCTGTCTGTGCGTCAGCTGAAACGCGGGGCCGAGCCAGAGAGCAGGCCTTCGCAGCAGAACCCCACCGCCGTCTCCTGCTTCTCGTCAAGACCTGAGGCCGCCTGCCAAACTCGCGTCTCTCAATCAGCACCGAGAGAAACACATGGTCCTCGGGGCTTTTCAAACCCCCTTGCGTGCCACACGCCCCATTTCAAATAAACACGCCACCCCGTTTGGCGCTCCGGGGTCCACCATCTGCCCAAACAGAAACTGTGCGAAATAAATGATGCCCTTTGCCTAAACAAATAAACGCTGGCAATGCAATGTTAACGCATGATACACGCAATCCTCTCCTAAATGAATAGTAGGGAGGAACAACATCGATTTATCCTCGAAAAATATAAACATTGCTACGTGTCTCAAGGAAAGACAAGAGACAGTGGCGTGGGGAGATGTTTCGCTAAAACGGAGTGTCAACAGGAAACTAATCAAGCAGAGGCAAGTGTTTGGATTGCATTTGTCTGGGAAACAACAAATACATTCGTGTTGTGGCCTAGGCATAGGTCTTAACACAGGACAGTAGCGTTGGTTGAGCAGTCCCGAAAAACGTAATCTATTTTATATTTATCTTCAACAATTATGACAATGTAAAAATACGTCGACTCCCAGCATTGGCGTTTTGATTCAGATTAGAATGAATTTATGAATCTTAGATTAATTTATATTGATTTACATTAATCTAGGCTGTCCTTTCAAAACATTCAGAAATGTCAGTGCACGTCTAAAAGGTTTGAGCAAGTAAACTATATCATTTCAGCTGATGTAGTTAGTCTAGTGAATAGTGAAATAAACACAGAATGTTATCACTGATAGAAAACTATTATGATAACTTCTTACTTATGGAAGACAACCATACAATCGGCCAATTCATTTATTTTTCTCTGAAACTAAATGAAGAACTGACGTAACCTTTTTGAAAATGTTTATTGATTTCACTGCATATTGCACTGTAACCTATTTACCATTATTGTACACAACAGAGTAGCACATGGTCTGCTCCACGTGTGCCTATAGGTGGCAGTAGAGTATAATGTGGGGAGAATAGGAAGAGAAAGTGAAAGTGATGCGTGGGTAAAAGCTAAGTGAAGACAAGTGCTGATAGAAGTATGATCAACAAAAGAAAAAGGATCAATATGGAAACCTCTGGTTGGATTCATGAGAAAAAAGGAAGAAAACAAAACAAACAAAACAAAATTCAACAATCTTAATTGCCTGAAGTCAGATGGACTCCATACTTGGAAGTTGGACTCCTTCAACAATATACCACACACCCTTGCCACTATAATGATACAAAATTGTTCAATGGTTCTGCTTTTTAAAGTTAAACAATATAACGATTACTTTTAATTGGACATTTACAAGGCAAGGAATTTCACTGTAAGCGTGAATGGGTTATTAGAGGATTTAAAAAACGTTACCATGTGATTTAAAAAATGTCTGGTTTGTGTCAGGCTTTTTTTGAGAGGAAAGATGTTTGGACTTCACGTTCCTAAACACTAGGTGGAGCCACAGCGTATTTTCCTCAGAATGGCTGATTGACACCAAGTCATAGTCCTTCCCATTAATGCATAAGTGGGCGTCAACTCACATATTCTTTCTATCCATTGGTGTGACGCATCTTAAAGGGCGGAGTCCGACATTTCCCGAGGTCAGATTAGATTAGGTCATGGAAAACAATACTGAGACATGTGACACTTGACAGACAGGTCTATTCAGCAGACACCGAGCCCTGGTTACCATGTGCTCGTAAAGGAACGTTTATGGGACTGTCCCTGTCTCTCAGTGAGCCAGTAATCAGTGAATGTGATTTAGATCCTGTGTTTGTGTTTTGGACCTGGTTGAGTTGTCGTGCCATCCCTGACAGACGTGAGACAGAGATGTAAATGAGGCCACACATTCACACACATATCATGATACAAACACTTCATTATTATGTTGCAGAGCAACACAACTGCAACGCATGATGGCGCCTTGGTTTCACTCATTACTTATATCCCATTTTTATTCTTATTGAAATGTGCACTCTGTGACATTTAAGCCATATTCATTCACTGGAAATGCCATATTATCTGTCAGCATGAGTGGTAGGCTATACTATATCACAAACAGTTTCCATCAAACTTCTCTTGCCTCAGGAAAAACAACACACACACACACACACACACACACACACACACAGTGTGAAATTGATGATTACCTTTGGACTATGCCATTAGATGAACTCACTTTCAAACTGACTTGTGCAATTCAGGATGGCATTTCATTCTTTGAAGTTACACTTCAGGTTCTTCTCTTCACAAAGGTCTGTATGTCACTGTATGTATATGTATGTATGCACAACCACACACAAACATCTGTTGGACATTTGATGATCTGCTTTTTCCTCCTTTTATATATAAAAATTCAATGAACGACGGAAGAAAGAGGGCTAGAAAGCCGTACTGTTCGTCCGAAAGCCGGACGTATGGCCATACTATGCTTAACAGAGCCTAAGGCCTGGACCTCCCAGAGCAAGCATGTAGGCAATGGTGGCCAGCTCAAAAAGGGGTGAACCATCTGCCATCTGCTCCAAAGAGTAAAGGCTAGAGGCACCACCAGCCTCAGCTTTAGCTGGGAGTCTGTACCATACCCCCACCCACACCCTATGATGCTTACATCATCAAACAATTCCCTGCTAACATTCCAACAGTTCACTACTACAACTGGTATAAGCAGGAGAGGAAGTAGGAGGGGAATCCATAACACTAAACATGGCAGATTTGTAAGTGGAAGTCCAGCCCTGTATTATAAAGAGCCAATCACATTGTTGGAAACGGCATAAATAGCTGCCCAGAGACATTGCCAAGATGGCTGCTGAGTGGCGAGACGTGCCTATAGACTTTGATATAAGTCATGGGACCTTAACTGATTTGCTTTATACCTGACTACTGTGTACAGACTAATACCCATATAGTCATATTTTAACAATCGATATCATATTTTAACGGACTATAGGTGAAGATGTGTTGAGATGGTTAAAGACGTAAGGTAACCCTGTGGAGTGAATGTAGCACTCTGGAGTAGCCTAGGGGAAAGACAGCTACTCAGCATTCTTTATCAAAGGGCATAGCCCACCATTGGATTAACCTGGAGAACTTTCTTCATATCATGTGTGTTGGGCCAACAGATAATACCACCAACCTGCCCTGCTTTTTTGCTAAAGCTCATCTACTGAACACTCTATATATTGCTTCCTCAAAGCTGGGTCCATGACTACAGCCTAAAGGGTTGAGAGGATGATAAACGTTCGAGATCTACAGATCTCAGGGTAGAGGAGGAAAAGAGGGCGACCGAGGCAAAACATGACAAGCTGCCAATACCTGGGGTTAAAAAAAAAAAGAATAAAAAGGCTTGAGGAGGAGCGCTTAATAGGCTGCTGCGGTCACGCACTGCAGATCACTTAATAAGGCACATAATCATACAGTGGGGGTGAGACCTGCGATGACATTAAATCAATCCGACCCCGGCACTCCCTCCTCAGGCGGCTAGCTCCGGTAGCCTGAGTTATGGCTGCCGGGGCGCGCCCCAGGGTCCTGCTCTCAGGCCCTTCGCCTTCTCCTCCCTGCCTAAACTTTATCCTCTCGGATTAAATTCCCCTCCCCTTCCCGCCTGTCTTCCGCCCGATGGGTTCGACAAGGCTTGTTATGCCACGATTCTTTATGGTCGCAGGGATGGAGGAGAGTGGGTGATTAAACGGGAGGAGAGGGAAGATGGAGAGCGATCAATGAGATGCGTGTTGGGATGGCAAGGGACTGGCTGCAGCTTAATGGCTACTTGTCTGTGAAGCAGCTTTGATCACACTGCCTTTTATCGCATTGTATTATCGTACGGTGCCATTACGGAGGGAAATGGAAACTGTATCTGCTTGATTGTGAATGGTTTTGGTGGTTTCATTGCTTAACCGTGTTTTCATTTTATTCTAATTATGGAGTGTTGAGGAAATCTTAAAACAGTATGCACTACCAACACTGTTGTGAGAGCATTCTTGTGTCACTGTTTTGGTGATCAATCTAAAGTATTTATTCAATCTTGTGGATGTTGAGATCGGCCAGCTCTGAGGCTGATACAGATTCTCCTTTTGCTCGAACTGCCTGACAGTGACTAAGCTGTTTACATTGCCAGTTGACCAATCAGCCCTTTGTTTGGTTCTGACTGCGAAAGAAGACAATATTCTGTGCATCATTTAGGCTGATCACAACAACTTGAAAAAATACAACAGAAATCCGCAGTCTTAATTGAAGTTTCTCTGTCTTTCTTTTCCTCTATCCTCCTTTTTTTGATGTCAGGCTGTGTTGCGCTGAAGCTAATCAGGGTCTGGCCACGTGATTACAATAAATCTCCAACTCTGACATGTCTGCGTAAATAAAAGAACCAGGCCTCGGGATTCCAAGTTTTGAGCCGACAGTCTCGGCTCGGGATGTGGGCATGAGAGCAGCCCTGTCATTCATCAAGCCAGACCTGTCGGGCCTCTCAATCTCTCTCACACTCGCTCGCTGGACTGCTCCAGAAAGACGGCTGCCACTGATTGCCTTTAATGTCAAACACATGGGTTGGCAGGATTTTCCCACCAACGGGCGGCAGGCGCCAGGCCTGATCATGAGAGGAAGGGACAAAAAGAGAGAGAGAGAATGCGAGAGAGAGTGAAACACTGAGAGAGAAAGAGAGAAAGAGAGAGAGGGAGAGAGGGAGAGAGAAATGAAATGGAAAAAAGAGGCACTGTGGTAAGAGAGTGTTTCTGGCAAATCAAAAACTGAGCGCAGGATGGATTTTCAGTTTCTGTGTGAATTGGATGTTTGTTTTTCTCTTGATGTGTCTTGTGTACCTCTGTTGTGAGAATGAGGGAGAAAAATAACAAATTGAAGGGAATTTAGTTTGATGG
>NC_045152.1:28462586-28472586 GCF_900700415.2 Clupea harengus | reverse complement strand
TGGGGTCAACTCTCCCCTGCCCTTTGGCCAGCCACCAGACGCTGACCAGCTACCAGATGCTGACCAGAACTCCCCGAATTCTTAGTTTCTTTTCAAGCATGTTATGGCAGACACTGACACAACTCTTCATTCGGTGGATTCAATTTTGTTTTGGCATCAATACTGGCATTTACAATACGACCCCATGCACATCCATTGTAAGGATTAGCATGAAACATAAAATAACATAACATAAAATGACTGAAAGCATTCACTGACCTTATGGTGTTCTTTTAAATAATGTCTATGTATTGGAAACCACAGTATATAAATAATAAAGTTGTGAGTTCCTGAATCTGGTTCCAATTACTTTGTTTAATAACCTCACTTTGTACCACCCTGCTTGGGCTTATTTTTACATTTGACCATGGTGACATAAAGCCAGCATGAGAAAGACCAGTTTACCAAATCTGCCCCTCAGAAGTCATGGCACTGTTCAACATCACAGCACAGGAAAACATTCTGATGTTAATTACCCTTACCCTTAATCTTGGAGGCATTTTCTGGAAGGGTTTTCATCATCCCACCCTGTCTTTACATGACACATTGTTAATGCATGTCATTCTACTGCTGAATTCCCATATGAAATGTCCCACTAATAATGTGTACCTGAGACTTGGAGGTGTGAAATTAAGAGAACAGTATCATAGTACTTAGCTCCCTATCAAACAAAGCCTGCGATGTGCAAAAAGTCACTGGACTGTCACCGGGCTGAACACTGCTATGACCGGCAAGACAAAACACCAGTGGGGATTTCTGCGCGGTAAATGGAATGACGATGAGAAGGAAAACAATAGCAAAACGAATAATCGACTGCAAATATGAAGAACAGCATCGGATTTATGATGAAAGTGCCACTGAGCTTTCGCGGATCACCGTTCCATGTGTACGTCGTATCTTTCTATTTGTTGTTTGTTTGGTTGCTGGTTTGGTGTTGGATTTTGGCAGCCCATGAAATGTCGCACACGATTTATGTGGCTAATTACACTGTCTTACAGCAGAGGCAGCGAAAGAGAAGAAAACAAATGTCGGTATCCAAAGAGAGCGGAGAAGAAAATTCACAGGTCAATGCCGGACCAGATAAGTCGATAACGAGGGATTGGGTGGTCTTGCTATCATATTTTAAACACAAAGCTATTTAATATGAAGACAGAAGGTGTGTTGGCTATAGCTCAGACAAAGGTGTAGCTTAGTACACGTTCCCTATCTCGGTAGTGCGTAATTTGACTAACATACTGTATATTTCTGCAATCTTTACCGATATATTCAGTCGTGGTTACTGACTTGTCAGGGTTGGATTTTAGGGAAATACACAGTAGACACACAAGACGTGTATACTGGGCAATGGCGCCAATTTAAGGGGGCGTTTAACCAACGGGCAACCTTACCTGAGTATTGAGGGTGAAAAAGTGTGAGACAGGTAGCAGTGGTGAGCAACAGGTTTGGTGATGTGCGTTTTCTTTACTGTCTGGTATATTAGATTGCATGAAGTTTAACTTTAATTTTATATCTAAATTAGTAGCATACAACATTGGTATGAGTGATGTAATGTATAGATGCCAGCTGGCACCAATATTATTCTCCTTCCCGCCAACAATATTTATTTTAATTTCTCCTCTCCCCGAAACATAGCAAAACAATAACAACACTAACATCAGCAAGAGCATTGATAGTTTTTTTTTTTTTTTACATATTTTGTAATTTGATGCCATCCACAGAGTCTTAAGGTGGACAACTCCATAGCAGGGTTTCCAGGTGATGGAGATAACGTGATGGAGGTGAGTATAAGGATAACAGATTGGTTGACCATATATAAAACACTGTGGGTGTGTGAGGGCTGTGTATAATAGTTTTCTCTATAGCCATACACCAACAACGCAACTAGCAACAGGTATGGGATTTGTTAATTTATTTTCACAAAAAATATGTGTGTGAAGCCAGACCAGTTTCCAGCTTCAGTGAATTCTTCATTGATATCACTGTGTAGTAAAGTACATGCAAATGGCAATGTCACCTCAGATACTGGGAGGACTCCAGTCTTGCTCCAGAGCAGATCTCATCACCATGGTGCTGAGCATGCACAGAGAGATGGACAGCCTCAGAGAACAAATCCGATGCCTCACAGGTGTGTGGGTGTGTCTCACCATCAGGGAGGGGCCTTTTGATTGGAGGGTGGGTTCAGCTTTAAATTGATGAATGGAGAGAGCTTACTGTCATATAGCAATAATTAATAAACATGATGAATTCATATCGTCATTATTTTCTGTGAGGGAGAAGTAAGGGGATGCTGTAAAGAAGACGCTCTTTTTTACAGTGAGAAAATAACTTTTACAGAACCACTGAACGTAATATTAACGTGTAACATTGGTACCACTGTCTCTATTTTTAAAAGCCGATTTAGGTAGAAGTGACAGAGAATCAGATCTGACAGATATTACAGATATATGCTTTGGTCAAGACTTAAAGAAAGGCTCAAACATTGTGTTTAGAGGGCTTGACAATTTACTTTGTGGCCTTCTAAACTGTAAATGATTGATTTTAGATTGTCCTGTAGTGTTTCGTACGAAACAACATCAATCAAGTTTTAATTTGTCATTAGCTTGTGGAAAATTGGCACAAAACCTTGAAAGCTTGGTGGAGACAACTGACTACTGGTTGAGTAACACCACAAGAACGACATCACCCGGACTACCAAAAGCATTTGAGGGCAGTGAGGTTCCTGCTGTGTACACAAACTCAATTGTGGCAAATGGGACGCAGAGCAAAACGGAGACAGCGAATCATCATCAAGGAGTTCTCATAGTAGCCAATGATGGGGCCCCAGAGGAAAACACTCCTCCTCTTTTCCAAGATGTAAGTTTCTACTTCCCTTCTGCATAGTCACTCCACAGACAATCGTATGATTAGACACACAAGTTATGTGTTAGATATGTGATGTGTAGATGGAGATGATCCAGATGTAGATGGTGTAAAACTCTTCAGTGGATACTCTCAAATGGTACACAGAGATCACAAAACTTTGTCCAGATGCAAAATCAGTTTAGTATGCACAATCACAACTCAAAGCATGAACAAACAAAAAAAAGAACAAACAAACCAAAACACAAACACATAATTACTAGCATTTCCATCTGAATTTGTATTACTAATGCTTTAAGTCACACCATTCAAGTGGTCATATCTAGTTAATGTCTCGCTTTTGACAGGTTCTGATCTGTGTTGCTTTCACATTGACAACAGCTAGTCTTCAATCCTGGTCCTATCTCTCTGTAGTTTATTACAGCTGACGTCCTTGAGCACTGCAACACTGGAACCACAGCTCAGAAACTGACCAACGATCTTCTGCGCGGACTTTATGAGAGGGACTGCATGGCTTCACATTCAATCTCAGGCATCGTCAACAACAAGCGGGGCCAGCCGAAGCCTGCCCTGCCAGCACACGAGGTCCAGGCCATACTGAGTAAGACCTTGTCTCTACTACTGAGAACCGCCGTCAGTTGACTTCATTAGAAAGACAGAGCAGGAGGGTATTGATAAAGTTTAAATGAAGAACTTTTTTCATGGTGGTGAACGGAATAGAGACAACAGAGCTACAGTATAGTAAGTGGGCTGGATAGAGTGAACACTGAACAGAAGTACACCTGCCCAAGCACTTTATTCTAACAATATTTATATGTGTGATTTGAAACTTAAAATGCATTTCAATCAGAATCAGAACAGTTTTATTGGCCAAGTTTGTTGTCACATACAAGGAATTTGGCTCCAGTTGTTGATAGCTCTCAAAAAAGAGTACAGATTATATACAGACAATAAACAATATATAGACAATGTATAAATTATGTACAGATACCAAAAAAAACAACAAAAAAAACAAAACAAAAAAGATTCTATGAGTTGCTTTCTAGATAGAACATAGATCTTCTTCCAAATCAGTAACACTAGAAAGGTTCCTCAGGACTATTTAACTATCTTGAAGTTTACAGCAAAAGGATCCTTTTTGTCCTTCTTTGGGGACAACATAAACAAGGCTTTCTGTTACAGGAAAGACAGGGATCCTATAATAACCTCTTGATTGGCCCTCTGCTGTTATTTTCTGTGTTGTGGGGACCATGCGTGCTGCACTGTGACAGCACTTGAAATGTCTAAACCAGCTCTCGAATCCCTCCTCAGGGGCAGTACAGCACTTTTTCCCAGGGAAGACCGACTCAGAAATCAAGGGCTACATCCGGCAGAAGCTGCAGAATGAAGCCAAGCAACTACGAAAGAAACATCACCCAGCAACCGCAGGTCACCCAGCAACCGCAGGTCATCCAGCATCCGATGGAGGAACGGGATCAGAGACTTCCAACGCATAGAAAGATGCCTCGCTCTATGGCATAGTGGGCTCATAGGGCCTCCTCAGACAGAGTTAAAAGAGTTATAGCTTAAAGCTAAGAGTTATAGCTAAGAGCTAAGAGTTATAGTCATAGCTAAGAGTTATAGCTAAGAGCTAAGAGTTATAGTTATAGCTAAGAGCTACGAGCTAATAGTTATAGCTAAGAGTTATAGTTATAGCTAAGAGCTAAGAGCTAAGAGTTATAGTTATAGCTAAGAGTTAAGAGTTATAGTTATAGAATAGCACCGAGAGAGACAGGGGCTCAGAGGAGTCTTGGTATTTTGTATTAGTTTCTTGAGGACCACCTGAGAGTCAGAGGTGATGCCTACAGTACCTTAGTAAAGTGGACCAAGTAATTAGAGAAAGTTTGTGGAGGAGTAGCCACCTGTCATGTGTATCCAAAATTAGAGTTGTGTATTGCAGGTTCTGAAAGCAAAGGCTTTCTTAAGTATTTGGTGTTATGGTTGAACTAAGTAACTCAAGTGATTGGTGAAACAGCTGACCATTCATTTGAAAAAATAAACAAAACACATTTTCACGTTCTTTTTCAATGTTACAAAGTAGCTTGAAGCAGACAATGTAGCTTAAAGCATTTCCTTTGTGACTTTAAAATTATACACTTTGTAAATGTACCTGCCTTAGTGTCTTAATGAATTTGACCATGGTCAATAAAACATATTTTGTATTCTTTGATATTTATCACTTACTTTAAAATGTTGTGTTTGAAGTAACAGTAGATTATTCATAGTACTACTATTATTAATAGTAGGGTTAACTAAACTCGACAAATACATGCATGAACACAGTCCAATATATCACAAACTATTATTTTTGCACAGACTAAATAACACACATTGTTTGCTTCACCAGGTTAAGGGAAACATTTATATCTGTGGAAACTATTTAATACATAAACAGAGTTTCTATGTATGTTTTTTATTTCATTTGCTTTATATGTCTGTGAACTACACCTATTGTTTCACTGAAAAGTTCAGATTAATGATATGCAAACCACAAATTAAAGCTGTAGCAGTTTCATTTGGTGACCTCTGAGTCCTGGCTGCACTGATTATAACGTAAAAGGTCATAAAAAACACACAAAAGTGTTTGGCACATAAATCTTAGAAGCCCCAAGGACGCAAGCAGCTTTTTTTTCTGCTGTGTCTACTGGGGGCTCTGAAGCCCCACTCAGCAGCTGTGGCGACAACAACCCCCCCACCCCACCCCCCCTCAGCCACAACAGAGGATGAGTGCGAAACAAAGGACCGCGTGGGAACCGCATATGGTACATAATCAATAGGCCTTATCACATGAACACACGGCATCGCAGACATAAGAGCAAAGAACTCAGCCATTATCTGCGATACATGAACCCAATCCATTTAAGTGTCAATGATGAAACAGATAAAGAGACTGGACAACATGCATGGATCCAGGGCTGGTTTTTTTTAAGCTGTCGGGACAGTATCTCAGTTGATCCAGCCAAACCTGGCGTCCACCCTGCATTTTCTGACACCAGATCCGCCTGCAGGAAATCAGTTTCATTTTTGTTCTTTTTAAGGACATCCGTCCTTGCTGTAATGTGAGTCCATTCTTTGTAAAGGATGTAGGATAATACTTACTCAGGGACAGAATCCCCTTTCACCACTTTGCTGTTTTCTGCTAATTTACTCACACTCCTCATAGAAATAAATGGTTATCATTTTCTTTTTTTCAAATAAGCCAATATATATATATTCATTTCATAGCACCATACATTGCATGAAATGTATACATACCTTTCATTTAAGCTATTTTTAAACATTACCTAAGTTGACATTTATTGACAATTAGATACAGGTCAATATTAAATCCGTCTCTGCTTTATTGTTTTAATTCAGAAGGGCCTGGGTGAACTGTTGTCTATGCTTTTGATCCAGGAAGAAGACTGGCTTCATCAGAAATGTTGTATACTTTCAGATACATTCAGATACATTATATGTATTGTAGTTATATCACTGAAACACCACCACTTTTGAGTTTGCAGTCACTCCGACATTGCTCCGAGCATCTTTTCAAACATGCTTTACATCTAAAGAGGTTCTTGTACGTGAGATACGATCTGATGACTGTAAATGGAAGCTGAAGGTGTGAAGTGAAGTGTGGAGAGCCTCAGCTTAAGCAGTCCTGCAAGGTCTTTCACATTTACCTCGCTGGGCTGGGACGGAAAAGACTCTGCAACCCCATCACCCCTCACCCCCCGTCAAGCACTCCCCACCCCCAGGCTCTTTCACAACCAGGTCAAAAACAGCAGGGAGGAAAGCAGAAATTGAACGTTTACGGAACGTTTATTGAACTCACACCCCCTCCTGTACACACATCCACCCCCTGCCGAAAATGTAATATGTCATCTATGTGGAGAGTGCGGCGGAAGATGAGTCTCACAATACCAGGCAAGATGGGGTGCCTTGCTACCCATCATGCCTCAGTCACGCGCCCCCATGTGCCATGTTAACTTTCCATTTGTCTTGTTCTCCCTGTCAAATCCATGAAGGCACAGAAAAAAAACATTTAGAGGCGAAAATCCTCCCGAAAGAAAGATGATTTATGGGGCGCTATTACGAGCGCTGCTGTGATGTTTCTGCTCTGCTTTGCTCTTGCCACCTTCATTCAAAACAATAGTTTTACCTCACCTACTTCAAAACACACCTTCAAGAGCCTTGGGTCACAGTGTATCATCAGACAAAAGCATCACCCAACATCAGGTCTTCTGCAGGTCTTGCACCACACTCAATTCCAACTTCATTCAAATATTGTAACTGCAGATGTTTTCTCATCTTTATTAGTCATTGTGAAACAACAACATGAAACCTCGTTACTGGCATCATCACAAATGTAATTATCTTTTACAGTTCCATGTTTTTCAACATTAATGTTATGTTATATATGTTATTCATACTCCACAAAATCATTTTATGGAAAAAATAGCAGAAAACTGACATGTACCCTGCAGCCAATCTTTTTGTCAGGTTCGGCAGGACTTGTAATTGGTGTGGGTACTGAGTTGAAAGGTTATATAGATAATGGAGTAGACAGTGCTATCCATCTATATACTGTAGTCAATAGAGACCAGAACAGAGGAATGCATCTATATACTGTAGTCAATAGAGACCAGAAAAGGGGAATGCGACGATTTTAGCTGAAGGCCTAAATGCCAGCATGACACTTGGCATGTGTTGGTCTTGCTCCATTTTTGGCCTTTATCAAGGGATGTGACTGCATGTTTGTGTATATACATATACATTTTAGAACATTTAAGCAGATGAAGCAGTGCTTCAACTTCACGAAAGCGAAAAAAAACATGCATGGATTCAGACTGCCTGTGTCTGTTACATTTAACGAATGATTACTTGCCAAAATGACAGGAAGTTGTACAAACAGTGGCCCTCACTGGTCAAATTTAAAAATGGATGTCGTTATCATGAAGCACACAGATAGAGTTCAATAGATGTAAACTGACTTTTTGCCCCAGAGTTCTCGCCCATTCATGTAAAGATGATTGACAATAGGTCTGACCAATTACAGTGTTTGATTACTATCACAACATTCTGTCGGTTCCTGAAAGTGAAGTTATTCCGTGAAGTAAAAAAAAAAAAAACGATAAATGATAAAGATGTCCTTGCTTTCAGCAAACATTAATGAGGTCGACAGGATCCTTGCATCCTCACATTCTGTGTGCTATGAAGACTCTACGGAACAGGTCTTTCCCAGTCATTGGCTACTGCGAGCTAATGCCATCTTGTTCTTTTTTTGGTAATGTTGAATTGCCTTTGAATAGAGTAAACTGGCTTTATCAACTGAACAGTGTTGGGGGAGATACTAATTTTTTGAAACTTTTGCCAGAAGTAAAACCAGCTGTCTAGAGGGAAGGAAGGGTGGTGAGTCGAGTTCACTTGTCTGACATTAGGCTTCCTTGGTACATTATTGGTGATCGAAATCAACATCTATCTGGATATGTTACACTTGTTAATTAAATATATCCAATTGCAGTTGGTTTTGGAAAAGGTGCTGGTGATGTTTCGACCCTAAAGCAGTAATATAACGACTTATCTCACTTGTTAAATTGTAAATAGTCTGTAAATATCTAAATAGAATTTGAAGCTTTTATAGTGAATTTGGGAGACATTTCTTATACTCTTTGCCCTAGTTTCTGGTATTTGACTTTTGCTTTGTGGTAGGTCAGATTTATTCCAGTCAAAAGAGACATATTCTGTTGTTACTTATTGTTACTTTAGCTTCTCCCAGTGCTGTAATCTTTGGTAATACGTCTAATTAATTTGATTAAATCTTTGATTTTTTTTATGTCCTGCTGAGGCAGGAGAATGGCATGCTGTGTGTGTCCCAACCTCAGGGACATAACCATTGTCAACACAGTTAGTGTAGGTTAACATTTCAGTATTTTCTACAGCCATAATTATCAGTAGGAGTATGTTCATGTAATGCTTGAATGCAGTAATATGTGATGCCTCGAATCCTGAAGTCTTATTTCTCAATTAGTTTCCCTCAATTCACCAGTCGCAATTTAAGGGCTTATTTTTCAAAATGTCTTGTGTGTGTGTGTTTCACATTTGTGTCAGAAAAAACATGAGAAGGAAATATCTTTGTCATTTCAACCTACAGGCCCATGTGCTCAACGGTGGCCCACAAGCCAGTGTTTCCTCTCGTGTGTGTGTTTGTGTGCATATGCATCTCAGTGTGTTTTTGTGTGTGTCATCGCTGTTGGACCCTGCGAGAACAACGCTGTCCAAGAGTGACCACCTCTCGGCAGCTGCAAGCAACCGTGGCAACGCAAAGTGCCACGGCAACCCCCTCCCCTCCAGCTCGACTGCAGGAGAGCCTCTACGGTTGCCTGGGCAACTCTTGCCCCTGGTGAGGGTGGGGGTGAGGGGGTAGGTGGTGGAGGGTTTTCTGGATGTACAGCTCCAACACCTGCCCTACTTCAATCTGTGGGGAATAACATGGAGCCAGAGAACAGATGAGAACACTTACAAATCAAGCAATGGAGAGAGAGAGAGAGAGAGAGAGAGAGAGAGGGAAACCAAATTATAGACAGAGAGAGAGAGAGAGCATGTGTTAGTGGTGTGTGTGTGTGAGAGAGGTAGAGAGAGAGAGTGAGAGTGAGAGAGAGAAAAAGGAGAGGGCTGGCTGAACAGCACATACACACACACGCGCGCATGAAAAAAGGGGAAAGTGCGAGAGCATCTGTCCAATGAGCGGAGTGGAATTTATTTATTATCTCAGAGGAAGAGGTTGTTCCGCGGGGCGGTTTGATTAATGTCCAACCCTCCATCTTGTCAGTCTGTTTTTGTCCACTGAAAGGAAAACAAAGCGCGGGGGGCCGTGGGGGGCCTCGAGGAGGGGGTGCAGCGTGGGGTTGGGTGTGTGGGGGGGGGGGGGGGGGGGCGGGGTTGGGGATGGTGGGTTGAGCAGAGCTAATGGCCGCTGCGGCAGCTCCTTTCATGTCGCCTGGTCCTGTCAGGCCTGATTGATGGCTAAGACAATGATTGGACAGACCCCCAGCTCCTGGTCCACACCACAGGCACCATG